>NW_003314331.1:436163-551358 GCF_000143415.4 Selaginella moellendorffii
CCCCCGTTAACAGGGGGGGGAATTTGGGTTTAGCCCCAACCCGGCGGAAAAAAAAGGACAGCCCCCCAAGAAAGAGTTAAATTTTCCCTGGGGTGGGTAAACAAGGCCCAACTTCCCCCTTTTCCCCCTTATAATTTGGGAACCCCCCAAAGGAGGACCCCCCCCCCCCCCCTCCCACCTTGAGGAACACACGCTTTGGGCTTTCACCCCAAGCCTCCCTTAGTATCAGAAGTTAGTCTCTGGGACAAGCTCGAAACTTACTAAATATGGAATAGCACTAGATTGCAAATTTGAACATGGGACAAACACTATTGTGTTCAGGCCAATCTCTACATTCCGTAGATATGCCAAATGAGCAAATTTGGACACTTTCCATAAATAGCATTTATGAACGAAATAAGACTAACACAAAGGGCATGATAATGAGGGTGTTTAGCAGACACAGTAAGCTATCATCCAGTGATATTGAAGGATTAATCTCAATACACGAGGGTTCTTGTCACTAGCCAGTGCAAGACAAAACGAGACAGGAACTCCTTACCGGGCTAAGTATGCTTAGTTAATAACACGTAGGAATTCCATCCTTATACTTGTCCGGTCTAAGTACACTCGAAATACCCAGATAACTCCACTAGTACAAGAGGGGCTGATAAAGGGTCCAGCAATACTAACCTCTTGCCATCATGGTAATAAGGAAAGAGTGTCCATAAGGACTAGCCGACAGGTAACTTTTGATACCCGAAGTCATATTCACGACAATAACCAAGGGTGGTTATGCAAGTTGGGAGTGGAGAATCAATTGAGTGTTTGAGCATGTTGTTATTAGCAACCATGATGCCATGGAGAGTCGAAAACATGAAATTGTCCATGTTAAACCATATGGTAATTAAAAAGTTTGCGAAAGGAGAGGCCTTAGCAAGCTAAGGAACAGAGTTCCTTCAAGGTTTTTAAAGACAATTCTAGGTAGTTTAGTACCTAGAAAGCCAAATGTAAAAGGTTTATATAACGCGCAAAATCAAAGTGGCACAGCAGAAGTGTGGTTTTGAAGCTTGCCATAAGGCAAGGTTATCAAGGTTGGGGAAGTAATTCCCGAGTGTTCAAAGGGATGGCTTTGAACAAAAGTTGATGGTCAAAGACTTTCACACTTATGCATGAAACCATATTACGTTGGTCGAATGACTTGTTAAGCAAGATTGGCAAGTTAGGGGAACAAATCCCCTAATTGAAGGTGCTAACTTCAAAAGGGGTGGCCCATGGGGCCAAGCATGAAGGAGTCCATGCATAATCATAGACTTGTCAAGTGAGAGGACTTGGTAGTGCAAAGGAACTAGGTTCCTAAGCTGTAATCTGTAGCGCACTTTAAGTATAAATTGGTACACTAGCGTGGGGAGTCATGCCAGGCATCCTGGGTGATGCCATCCATAGATGCATATATAGAGGTTGGGTTTGAATCCTAACCCTCTAGTGCTTGGATTCAAATCCCAACTCACTAGGGCGTGGTGATGATTTGGAATATAAGGACACTTATTTTTCGGTGGTCATGGACTCTTAAGAAGGAGACTATCTTGGGCACACCGCTAAGCAAAGGATGCCCCAAAGTCGTGATGCATGGTTAAATTGCTTAGTATGGCTCGGTATATCTAACTTGAATATGTTGGTGCAAGAGGCACCAAGGATGTGGTGAATGAGATGGGGATACTCAGTCTCAGTTGCTATGGACCCTTGGCCGGAAGGGCTAGCTTGGGTGCACCGCCAAGTATGGGGGATTCCCCCAGGGTTATGATTAACAAGATAAAGGTCTGAAAGATTTAGTACCTATTGGCAAACCTGTTAGATCACTATGTGATCTTACAGCTAAACAAGGACGAGGTCTTTATGAGGTTAAGGAATAAAGTCCTAGTTCAAAGTGTTGATTTGAACTATCCTTTTGGTTCCATGGCAAAGACTCTATTTTGCTAAGTCCAAAGGGTGCTCACCTGAAATAGGTCTTTTTAGCATTTTTTGCTATAAGCTCTATCGACAGCCCAACTTTGTGACCCTCCGATGGGTCTTTCTTAAAGCCTAATTTTTTGGACTCACTATACCATCATATCAGCACAACTGATTTTCCCTTTAAGTATCCTTCCCACTTGGTCACCTTGACCAAGCCACACCATCATCAATACCTTAAGAATGGAGGTAACAATCCTATATTGCTTAGTGTAACAACTAATGGATAGGAACAAAAGACTAGTGGCCAAATGTAGGCCATGGAATTCATTGGAAAGAATCTAAATGGCAAAGTTAAGCAAAGAACATTAATATGTTATATACTAATGGATTGTGGGAAAGAATAAGTGTTTCCAAGGATGGATTCCTAAATGTTCCAATTTGGCAAAAGTGAAAATTTCAAGGGGGGAGCGGCAAGGTAGCTAAATGATAGGGTTGTGAATAGCCTTAGTACAATTTATGATAATTGAAATTTAGTGCTAAAGGTGGCACGAAATAAAAAAAAAGATGATAGTGCCCTCAAGTAGAGAACTTCCTAGGATGGGAAAGTGGAATTTGTATAATATGTGCAATGAAAGGTGTCAAAGACACCTAAGAAATTAACTTCGAGAAGTCAAGATTAAAAGTTCTAAAAAGGAATGGTTATATCGATGGAAGTTGAAATTACTCAAGAATGAGTAATGGGATTGAGATAGAAAAGGTGTCTTTAACGGGTTTAATGGGAATTACACCAATAAAAAGGAGAGAACTGTAAACGCTCCTGGGTTTGGTCTTCCCGGGAGGTCACCCATCCCAGTACTACTCAAACCCAAGGACACTTAACTCCAACTATCCCAAGACCCTTGACCGATTGGAAAAGGGGGTGCACTCTTGTTCATAGGCCCTTTCCCTCTATATTTGAACCCCATGGATCGTCTCTCAAGTCGTTCTCTTTGGTTGCTTACAATCCACCATGCTTCCCTGCAAGTTCACGCCCTCGTGAACGGAAGCTGAGAGCCGCAGCTCTCCCGAGAGCCCCACTCTCTTGACACCCTACCCCTCGGGTCGAGCCCAGCGGGAGCAAACTGGACCAGCCAGATGTCAATCAACATGTGGTGTGATTCCCCTAGCCAACCAACAGAGTCGGACCCGAGACCCTCTGATACCAAATGTAAACGCTCCTGGGTTTGGTCTTCTCGGGAGGTCACCCATCCCAATACTACTCAAACCCAAGGACGCTTAACTCCAACTATCCCAAAACCCTTGACCGATTGGAAAAGGGGGTGCACTCTTGTTCATGGGCCCTTTCCCTCTATATTTGAACCCCATGGATCGTCTCTCAAGTCGTTCTCTTTGGTTGCTTACAAGAACCACCCTAGGTGGTTGAATAGTCTCTATATTATAGAGACTATGCTCCTTAGAAAATGGTGAGCCTACAGTGTCAAACCATTAATAAATATTGGTTGGGTGCCAAGGATGGAAAGGGTAATACATGTTGGTGTTACTTTATAAAATGGATTACCGTTTGATGAAGACATTGAACTTCGTTTATAGGTGGTGGAGTTGTGAGACATAAAATCCTTAGGCCCCAAAGTGGAGCCAAAAGGGTGCCACATGGTAATGGCTGAACTGAAAGCCAAATGAGCATAATATGTTTGGACTAAAAGCTCTAACTTGAAAAGTCGAGAGCGGGAGTGGAACTCCTAACAAAGGGCTCAAGGAATGAGCATGAAGCAAGCAATAAGTGAATCTTTAAAAAAGGGACTCGAGACGGGGTCTGAGATGGAATCCAAAATGGAGTCTAGGATGGAGTCCGAGATGGACCCGGGATGGCCTAAGGTGGACCCGAGATGGAGTCCGAAATGGAGTCTAAGATGGACCGAGATGGAGTCTAAGATGGAGTCTAAGATGGAGTCCGAGATGGACCCAAGATGGAGTCCGAGATGGAGTCTGAGATGGAGTCTGAGATGGACCCGAGATGGAGTTCGAGTTGGAGTCCAAGATGGAATCTGAGATGGACCCGAGATGGAGTCTAAGATGGACATAAGATAGAGTCCAAGATGGAGTCCAAGATGGAACCGAGATGGAGTCCAAGTTCGAGTCCAAGATCGAGACCGAGACCAAAACTAAGTCCGAGTTTAAGTCCAAATACTAATATAGGCTATTGGGTGAAAGCCCAAAACGATCATCCCCCAAGAGGGGTGCAGGGGGTTCCAAAAGTATAGTGGGGAGAGTGTGGGGTTTGGATCCCAGTGGAGCCAATTTGGCCAAAAAAGGCCAATTTGGCCCAGAAAGGTTGTACCCAAGTGTTGGATGATAAGATAACCATTAGGAAGTCCAAGGCTAGAATGAATACGGACTGACAAATGGGATAGATTGGTGAAGTGTTGAAAAGCCGACTCTAGTTCCCCTGGGAGATCAAATGGTCAATGCTCTCAATCCAAGCTTGGGTGGGACTACCTACTTGGATACTTAGTGTGGCTCAACGGAACCTCGCTCTAAGCCCATAGCTAGAGCACTTAGCGGAAAGTGGGGAGAGTACCCATGAGACTCACGTAAGGCCACAGTGTTCTGAAATGTTATCCTAAAGTCTTAGCGTATGGAAAAGAAGAGGAACGATCCTCTGGTGTAGTGACTAAGGATATAGTCATATGGTGTCTTAGTGCCAGAGGACAGTGGGACTTAGTGGTCAAGCCTGTGGGCCTTGCCCTAGTGGCAATGTTAGCAAACACAGCCATAGATAAAAAAAGGATTTGGTGGAGACTGTAAAAGGGATATTAGGAAAGGTTATTTCTTATGTCTATAGGCATCCTAAGGATGCTAAGGAGTGGAGATAGGATGATCACTCATGGATAGATGGTCCAGTCTTTGAGAGACAAGACTATGACACAAGTGGTGTTAGACCACTAGTGTAACCAAGGTGAATAGGTATGGCCTTAGCATAACGGACTGATATGTCAATAATACCTTAGGGTGTTAATTATGGGATCAGACACATGAAACACTTAGACCCAATGCAAAAGTTGAATGGCATGGATGCCATTCTTGGGGCTAACAAGCCCCAAGCCCTGAATTAGACTTATGGAGGTTGTCAATTAGACTCCTCCAAGTGGTTAGAAATGTGGTTAAGTGATTAAAGTAGAATGAAAAATTTAATCACTTACAAATTAAACATCAAAGTACAGAACATGTCACTCCAAGAACAATTATTCCCTTTGAGTCCTTTTATTTTCACTATCAACATAATCTATAAAGAGATTTTATATTAAATGCTCCATGCATTGTTTGTAGCACTAAAAGAAATTCTTGATATATATCTAATAAACAAATAAAAAGGCCTTGAAAGGCTTGTATTATAACTATAACATTCAAAACAATATTTGTTAACAGGACAGCATATACTAGGCAAATGCTACCACTGATTTTGTATCCTATCTTAGAAATTATAGATTGAAATTATTGATCTTATAAAGTTGGATTTAAAAAAATTATAGAACTAATAGACATATTTGGCATGCCAAAGAGGTTTGCACTTCTGGTGTAGAGAGCTAAGAAGCATCCAACTTTACCCCTGGAATGTTCTGACAGTACAAATAACTTCACTTTGCAGTCAGTGATCCATGTGGAAGCGAAATCCAACACTGATCAAGTCCACTTCCAAGTATCGTTGTTTGATACCTCTGTCCCTGGAGAGCAGACTCATAGAAGCTGATTGATGATCATTGTTCGGCAATATGGGGAAGTCACGTTTAAGACTGTGCTAGAGAGACGATTGACTCTTTCAGAGATGACAAACACGATCTTTGGGATTGCTGCCTTGCAAGGAATAGTCACTTGAATCGAGCCAGACAGTCCGTTCCAAGAGACGCAATTTTCTTCTCGGTCCCAACGTCCTCAAACTCAAGTGCGTCTAAAGTGCGGCTGGTGGCTATGCGCCTACATTTGTGCTCAAACCTGGCCTTGAGATGCATCCAATCCATCCACCTCAATCTCAGAAGGAACTATTAGAACCAATGGCAAGCTCTTCATCTGAAACAAGTGACGAGAATCTGTTTTTCTTAGAAACTAGACTGTACAATCTACGAGGGTTTCCAAAACACGGTGCGGGCCGGGGGAGCGGTGGCCACGCGCCCGTCGCTGATGAGCTGTGGGGTTCTGGGCACCATCCCCACCATGCTGGGCCCAGGGTTTGGATCCTCGTCTTGCAAACGCGCTACCAGCCGGTCAGCCGGTCCACCAGCTGACCGGCTGACCGGCTGACCACCGAAGGCGCCAAAGGGGAAGTCTTAAATTGGGATCGTAAGACTGGATTCCGCAATGGGCAGCTCATTGTCTCGAATTTTTCCAGCTCGTGGGATGTCTCCCTGGAGGAGATGCCGGCAAATCAACACAAAGTCCGACACAACACCATTCGACCGACGGCTGTGCCTTGATCTTCCCAACGAACTGCCCAATCTTCCAGCTCGTGGGCATTGCCATGGTGATCCTGCCCTGCGTTTGGGAGAGATGCGCCAACTTCGAAGTTTCTCTGGAGATCAGGAGCCTCTTCGTGGGCGTGGACGACGAGGATGTAATCATCAGCACCAAGGCTCTGGGATTCTATCCGTACCGCGTCAAACTCCGGATCGAGCCGCAGCTTGGTGAGATGGAGAGCCCTGACATTGTTCTCTACGATTTCCACGATGGCGATGGCAATTCCAGCACACATACCACGAGCTGCGATGGTGAGATTGGAGCTGAACTTAGTTTATGGCACTCTCTGGGACGATCACTTCAAGAGCCAATGGAGTACGAGTCCATCACTGTTGGAGTTCCAGGGAACACAGCCGGGCTCGAGTGGAAACTCCTTCGCTGGAATCACAATGGGAATCCATCCAAACCATACTCTGGCCTGGGCTCCTTAAAGGTAAATCATGTTTTTACTGCTTCTTTTCTGAGGGTGATCCATATTAGCCGCCATTGCGAGGAGGACGCACAAGGATCAACGTGGAAGACTTTCCCATCGTTCTGTGGCATCTGACTGCAAGCATGGCGTCCGTTCCGCTCCGGTTCAAGCTTCATCTCGAGGCCGAGATGCATCTCGTCTGGTACACGGAAAGCAGCTGGATGTACCGTGAAGCCAATTGCACCAGGGAGACATTTGAGTTTTCTTTTTAGTTTGTTGTCACAGATGGTGAGTAAGAAGCATGTCGAAATAAGTGGCGGAGCCTTGCTTTGAGCAAGACCAATAGAGCGTGATAACCATCTACAAACTTGTAGTGTCACCAGGCTTTCGTCCACTCGTTCTTCTCATTTTTTTTTATCTTACCTCACTCACGCTAAGAAGCGTCAAGTCCAGCACATCCATCTCCTCGTTTAGGAGGAAAAATGCGCTTGGTTCCACATCCATTTCCTCATCCCTGTGGCTGGCCGCTAGGAAACTGGAGCAGAAACACTCGCGCGCGCAATCGTGCTAGAAACCAAAGGAAAAAATGCACTATGATTGAGGAAGAATGCGAGTATTACAAAGAATTCTTCTTTACAATGAAAAAATCAAAGGAGAAACGAAATTAAGAGACTTCGTTGTGGAGCCCAAGAACAACAGCTGTAATGGCAGCTTTTTTAGCCTTCTCACCCAGACTCCACAGCATCACGGTGCCTACCAAGATCATCACCATCTTGGGTCTCACCTGCAAAAGCAAATAACAAAGAAATCCCTCACTGGAAATCGAAAAATTAAAACTACCTCGACAATGTCATCCCACAGCAAGAATACGCTGCAACCGAGCTTCCTGGCCACACTGATCACGTACACCACGTTTTGTTTCTTCTCGTCATCTGCAATTCATAAGATTATATCGATTAATTTGGACGGGACTAAGTTCGTTTGCTTGCCTGTTACTCCTTTGGTCACGATCTGCCAGTTTACAACACATGGTTCTACAGCCCAGAGAAGACCCAGGAAGAAGATGCCAACATTAGTTCACAGCAAAGTTTGTACCTTGAAACTCTCCATACGGGCTCTCCTTGCCTGAGCGCTTCACTTTATTGTTGGCCCATTTCAAGATGTCGTAGGCCGACACCACCTTCCGTCTCAATTTAATGTCGTCCGCAGGTCTTTGGATTATCAGCATGATCCCGCATTTAAAAATTCGTTCAAGAAAGGTGGTCCTCAAGTAAGAACATTTGAGCCCATCTTCTGATATGTATGTACTTGAAATTTTGTATACACAATTTTATTGAAGAGATTTGTACTCTATCAACCTCTCGACTTGTAGCAAGCAAAACATAACGAGCTGAGTCCTGGGGATCGATCACGCTTGTCCCACAGCTCGAAAGTTAACGGTAGCGCTGTGATCTTGCTGGCAAGCGCAGACCCAATCTCTCAAGTCAGCAAGAAAGTGAGCTGCTTGGGTTGCTGGAAGTAGCCAAAGCAAAGAATGCAGCTATACTGTTGCTTCGATGGAACGAGTTTGGAACCATGGACGTGACGAGCAGGAGACCTCTCCTACCGTGGAGAGAAGCACGGCTTTGTAGAGATCTACATTGTCGAGTCCATACATAGCGGGCCCATCGCGCAAGCGCTGGAAATACGCAGTTTGGTCCATCAGGACTCGCACCAGCCTCGATCGAGCTCGGCTCGGATCGACAGGGATGCCTTTAATCTCGTGATCACCCGTCGCATGTGCGTGCATGATGGACCTGTTCGATGTACCTTAAGGAAGCAAAATGTTTGTTCGATTTTGCTCCTTGCTGCGACATGGTTTCCTGGACGACAATTCGCTCTATATATGTCAAGAATAGATGTTACCAAAATGTTATCAAGATGTTATCAATACCAAAACATGTGGTCATGTCACAAATCGGAGATTTGCATGGAGGCATGGTTGTAGTTAATGTTTCCAAGACAAGTGCCACTGGCATAAAAAAAACAAAAACAAGCTACATGGTGAAGACTAGATTGGAGGAAGATGTTCACTGGTCGATTTTAGGTGTGTTTTTGGAAATGTAGCTGCCACCAAAATTTCTTTGGAGTTCTTGCGAATTTGTAATTTGCTGCTAGTCTTATTTACTTTTGTAATCAGTCAGAATAAGCATTCACAACAAAATAAATTTTCATGCAAAAGAAAGGAAAATTTATTTAGTTACATGAAACCATTAATGAAAATCAGGATTAGAAGAGGATGGATCTTGAAGCATCATGATCCGTGTCTTGGGCTTCCCTGGATCCCTATGCAGCTTTGTCTTTCAATGGATCGGTCTAAGAGAGTGATTAGATTCACTAGCGCTGTTCTTGCCACGTGTAACTTTTGAAAACTTCACGAGCACAGATGGAGGAGTTGAGGAATCTAGCTCAAGCTCTAAAGGGATATGAAGCTTTGCAGCATATCTCACCCTTGGTGTTTTTGGGACGAATCGATCATTGTTAAGCTATCTTGCTCCGCCAACGGTGTGATTAAGGGCGGTGTGATCTCGTCCTCCATGAAGTGGCAATCCCCGTCCGAGAGAAATTAGGACACTTTCTATATTCCACTTGATTTTTTTGTTTCCAATGAACACTTTCAGGACAGTGGATTCAATAGAAACTCGTGATGAAACTGAAATCCCTCGCTAGTCCAATTGGCCACTCGGAGCAGCCGGTTCGTGCCCACAAACCACAGTAGATGCATCCCCACAACTGGAACTTGAATGGAGCGGAAACTTTGATCTCATGCTCGAGTGGAGATGCCACATGACGTCGGGAAAGTTTTCCACTTTGATTCCTGTGCTTCCTCCTGGAAATGGGGCCTGGAAGAAAAGATAGAACTGAGATAGACATGGCTATGGCTATGGAGGACGAACCTTGAGAGACTTGGTTCCAGAGTGTGGCTTTTGCGCGTTGTACCTCACCCCATTGTGGCTCCATCGCAAAAGCCTCCACTCAAACACCGCCGTGTTCCCAGACTCCTCCCCGCCAGCGCTGATCATCCCCGTCTCTGTCGATTCTTCGTATTCCATTCCCCAGATCCTCTCCCCACCTCCACTGATCTTGGGCGTGTAGAGTGGGATCGCGACGGCACTGCTCGTTCGAGAATCTAATCCGGTAGGGGTAGAACCCCAGCGCCTCCTCGTTCTTGAGTACGTCCATCAAGAGCACGCCCACTGATAAGGTATCGATCCGGAGCTCCACATCCACGTTGGCGGGCGTGATCCGGACCTTGGGCTTGGTCGCCAGTGAGATTGCCACGCGCTGCTCGCGGACTTTGTGCTGGATCGATGCCAGGATCGTGATGGGCGAGCTACGGTTTCTGGTGTCGAGTTGGATGCAATGGCAGGGCCGCCATGTATGGTCGTCGAAGAGGGGATCATCTGGATCCCCGGCATTGGAGGATCGCGCTGCCGGCGCCGAGTAGTCGATCTGGGGGATGGAGGCGGAAGTAGTGGCGGAGGAAGAGCTGGAGGCCGAATTCATCCTCGCGGACCTCTTGGAAGCAGTGGAAGAGGATCCAATAGTTGCGGAGGAACTATTGCATCCAGTAGAAGAATTGGACAACGAATTCTTCCTCGCGACGGAAAGGAGGGATGGAAGGGGCCTTGAATGTGGGTCTAGGATTTTCTTGGCCCCAGCGAGCTTTATCGGCACAGCTCCGGATCTCCTCCATGGAAAATTTTGAATTTGCAAAAATGCCATCTTGATTCCGGAGTGTACGGAAGAAAGTGTCAACGAACGTCAAATGCGTGGAATTCTCAAACGCGCCTGTCCGAATTATACGGGAGACCGAGCTGTGATATCTTAGTTTTTGGGCTGCATATCTATCTATCGATAGTCTTTGTGGTGCCCATCTTGAAGCATGAGACTGATAGATGCATCAAGGCAAAATCACAAGCTCATACTTCTAAAATCCCATTCAAGACACTGCAAGATTTGTAATGATTATAATGTTTCAGGATGCATCCTCTTCTAATCCTGATTTATTTTTGCTAATAGTATCATGTCTGTTTATCACATCAGTCTAACACACTGAATCTAACTCAAGTAAATTTTCTTTGGATGAAAAGTTATTTTACTATGAAATAAATTTGACTGATTACAAAAGTAAATACCAAATAGATTCACAAGAACAATTCCTACAGTTCCTTGTGCCAGTGGCATTTGGATTTTGCTGGATTGTTAGTGGAAACATTGATTACAACCACATGTAAATATTTAATTTTCCCGGACTTGCAATATGACAACATACTCTTCAAATTTTGGTATTGACATAAGTGAAATTTAGTAAGAGGTTTGTTGTGGAGATCCTGGAAAGTACCAGCATAATAATTGAAAAATGTAAGCAACTTAATAAGGGCAATAGTCCTTAAATTTGCAAGGTAGTTAATTTTTGCATTTTGTAAAGAAATTGTTTTTTTCCTTCTTGATAAGAAGGGTGAATATTACAATATTAAATTAACTTATACTTCCCAAAATATAGATATTTATATATGAAAAACACTTTTAATATAATTGATTCAATCACACAAAATCCTTTTTTCCTTCTTTTGATGCCATGCATCATAAATATGCTCTCAAATTTGCAACCTATAAAGCCCTGCAAAAGTATATTTACCTTACATTTGAAGATTGGTTTTTAATTTACCCTGCTACTTGAAGGATATATTCAATTTTCACCTTGCACTAATGAAGTACAAAAATATTTTAACATTGCCACATGCAGGGCAAAACAAATTTGCATATTGTAATAAGGATAAAATTCTATCAAATATTATTAACAATATAATCAATGAAGTCAGTGAAACATTCTTTGCTATTGTTAATAGGAGGGAGAAAAAAAAAGATAGATCAACAAAATATGGCAACACAAGAACTTTATGATTCTTTTTTGGTGAAAGACTTGAAATTAAATTAAAGGATGAAAATATTTTAATAACAAAAGAAGAAATTAATACTTCAACCAATAAAAAATAAATAAATCATTCAAAATTGAGTGGAAAGTTAATTTTCCTTGGGTGTATCCTGTGATGGATATCAAAAGCAAGTAGAGGATAAAATGTATAACATGTGTATATGTTAGAAAGGATAATTCTTTTAGTAAAGAAGGTTCTTTGAGTTTTCAAGAACTAATTTTTAAAGAATATAATAATTCTAAATAATATCAATAAATTATATTTATTTGGGAAGCAAAGAAGAAGAAAGAACTATCTATCCCCATTGCTCAAAAGGATCAACACAAGAATAGATTGATTTCCTTAATGAAACACATGTACTTCATTATGAAAAAGGGATTACCTTTAAAAAGCTATGAATCTTTATATGAATTTAGTAAGTGCCCCATATGTTAAGCACCATAAAATATGAGACTTTTGTAAATGCTATAAGTGGGAAAGAATTTGTAAAATATATAAAAAATGTGTTATGGAAAGACTTTTGCTAAGACATTCAAGTTAGTCCTTACTTCTCTATTATAGTGAATAACAATACTAATAGAATTTTGGAAGTTCATTTTATCATATACATCTCTTTCCATATGTAAAAAAAAGAAAAAGTCTAAATAAAATTGATTTCTAAAATTGATAGTAATTGAAGATTCTACTACTGTAAGTAAATATAAAGCCACCAAGAAGGTTTTAGAAGAGATAAACCTTGAGAAGGGAAAATATGTTACTATTGGAATTAATGGAGCTTTTATTATGGTTGAAGAATAATTTAATCAAGTAACAAGATTGAAACAATACATTTCACATTTGCTTGGAGTGCATTGTTTAGTTCATAGATAAAGTTTAATAGCTATTAAAGCTATGCATGCATTTCTTGAGCTTATGGTTGTTGAAAAGCTATACAATCAAATTTATAAATAGTTGTATACTTCTAGAAAAAGAGTTATGGCTTTTAAGCTTTTAGAAGCTGCCATAAATATATCTATATTAAATATGCTTCAAATTCATGATATATGTTGGTTATCTTGTGGGGAAGCCTTAAAGAGAATAATTATTATAATGCTAATTCTTTTTACAAAATTTCAATTCTCTTCTATGAAGATATACCATCTTTTGATAAATTACACAGTGTAATTTGCTATCCATATGCTAATTGCTATACTTCTGGAATTAAATATCTTGAAAAAAATCTTTCAAATTGAAATTATGGATATTGCTAACATTGTTGAGTATTTAGATGCTACTTTGAAAAGTATCAAAAGAAAATTTCTGAAAAAGACTATTAGTGTAAAACAATTGAGTAATTTTGTGGAGGCTATTAGAGATGGATTTATCAAGTTTGTAGATGTTAGAGGGGAATAACATAAGCATATTTTTGATTATACTCCTATTCTAGAGAACAAAAAAAATAATAGCTTGAGTTCTTGCTTACATTTAAGCAAGAAGTATGTTCAGAAACTATATGTTAATGTATTAACTAGAATGTGAAATGATATAAGCATGTTCAATACTACAATACTGTTCAGCATAAAGAATTACTCAAATACTTAAATGAGGAAGAATTAAATAATAATTCTTCCATATGGCTAGATATTTTACTAAACTAGTATAGTGTTTTTATTGATTGGGAAAAATGTAAAGGAGAATTCACAAAGTTTGTAATTGTTATGCAAAGTAATTTGCCAACAAAAAATAGGCTAGTGTCTTGGCAGATATATAGAGATGACATTTCCATAATAAATATATATCCTAATTTGATGTAATTGTGGAAAATTATCTCTTTAATACCTATAAGTACAGAGAATAACTTGAGAGACAATCTATAAAAGTTCAAATATAAAAGGAAAGATAAAAGTGCACATTTTTTCCAATCAGTTAAATGTCTTTGGATTTGAATAGTATTGAGTTTACTCTCTAAAGATTGAAACTTTAAATGATTTGATGTTCATGGTGATGATGATTACAGCAAAATTAATTAAGGACATGCTTATGATGCATGGCATCAAGAGAAAGAAAGAAGAATTTTGTATGATTGAATTAATTGTATTCAAAGAGTTTTTGATATATAAATATCAATATATTGGGAAGTGTAAGTTAATTTTTATCTTTAATAATGAATTCACCCTTCCCATCAAGAAGGAAAATAAAATTACCTTGCAAAATGCAAAACTTAACTACCCTACAAATTTAAGTCCTAAGTCTGATAGATTAAACAGGTCCGATTAAGCTCCTGATGGACCCAACTTATGCTTGAAATGGACTTGACAATGTAGATCTCTATAGAGCCGCTCATGTCTCATTTCATGTCCATAGGTTCAAACTTTGGCTCGCTCCATCGAAGCAATAGTATAGCTGCATCCTGACTTAAGAGATTGGGTATGCACTTGCTGGCAAGATCAGTGCACTACTATTACCTTTGGAGCTGTGGGACAACCATGGAGGATCGATTCCTAGGACTCAGCTCGTTATGGTTACAACTCATGGATCTCTGCCATCTTCATCCTTCCACATTAGAACGTACCGCCATGTGTGCCATATCCCTAGAGACAATTTGAGAAACCTTCGGTATAAATATAGACTGGCCTACCTAAAACAGCCGCTGCTCGGCTTTCCTTCTAGTCGTGAGGACGTTTTGGATGGTGGTTGCGAGCTTTGGATGATCATCTCTCGTGAAGCTATTTATCTAGGAAAGTGATTGCAAGCCCAAAATTCGGCAGATCTTTCCAGCTGGGGAGCGTGAAATTCTGTGCAGCATAGTTCTGAGAAAGAATGCGGTTGGCCCATCTTCTTGAGAGTTCAAATCCAAGTAACTCCACAAACATATCCTGGTGCATGTCAATTTATCCTTCCAGGACTGGTGGCGACTTTGATGTGGATTTTCCTTTTAGTGGCATCTCCAGCGATTGTGAAGACGCCGGCATTTGGCTTCGGAAGGCTTGTCAATCCTGGTTAAACCATGACAAGTGAAAACTTAAGTCACATAGAACTCAATCATAGCAAAACTGGCACAGCTCACAATGGTAGACGATGTTTTCGATTGCCGCGAAGTTTCCCAAGTCAAAATGTTCGAGTATATTCTTAAATGCTATATTTTACAAAAATATATAAAAATTATAAGGATATTCTGTTTTTTTGGTGTGGAGATCTCGAGAATTCCCCATGGAGGAGCTCCGGGAGCTATGTAGATCCGGCAAGGACGTGAAGCTAGGCGATGCCGAGGTATGGGAGGAAGATCCATCAGAGCTCGCCATAGCCAAGCAAATCCTAGAAGAACACTTCTACGTTCAAGACCCCAGCGATCCATCCCTCTTCGTCCTGCCCAAGATCAAGACCAAGAGATTAGTCATCGATTCTTCCTCCGCTGGATCCTCCCCCTCCTCTCTCCTCTTCCCTACTTCCATTCCCCAGATCGACTACACGGCTCCGCCACTATCCTCCTCGGACGATCGTAATGCCGGGCATCCACTCTACCGCATCGCCGGCGATGGCGACGGATCATCGTGGCGGCCGTGCCATTGCATCCAGCTCGACACCAGGAACCCCAGCTCCCCCCAGGTACGCATCGCGATCCCGGCCGCGATCCAGCACAAAGTCCGCGAGCAGCGCGTGGCAATCTCACTGGCGATCGAGCCCAGCGTCCGCATCACGCCCGCCAACGTGGATGTGGAGCTCCGGATCAAGACCCTCTCGGTGGGCGTGCTCTTGATGGACGTGCTCAAGAACGAGGCCGCGCTGGGGTTCTACCCCTGCCGGATAAGATTCTCGGTCGAGCCACTGCTGGGCGATCCCAGCGCCGTTGCGATCCCGCTCTACACGCCCAGGAGCGATCGCGGCGGTGGATCTAGCAGCGGGAGCACGAGGACGAGGAGCAGTGCTAACAAGATTGGCGCTCAGGTTGGATTTGGGCCCGTGACGATCAGTGGCGAGAGGAGCTGGGGGGTGGAATTCGAGGAATCCACGGAGAGGGAGATGATCAGTGCTGGGGATTGGGGGGGCGTGGAGGATGAATTGGGGTCTGGGAACACCGCGGTGTTTGAGTGGAGGCTCTTGCGATGGAGCCACAATGGGGTGAGGTACAATGCGAACAAGCCACACTCTGGATTGAGCTTATCTACCAAGTCTCTCAAGGTTCGTCCTCCATAGCCAACCATCTCTTCTCTTTGCATTGCATGGAGGATCTCTTTCGTTTTCTTCCCTTTCCTAGGATCTTTTGATGGATCGATGGAACTCTTCTTTGTTTCCAGGCCCCATTTCCAGGAGGAAGCACAGGAATCAAAGTGGAAAGCTTTCCCGACGTCATGTGGCATCTCCACCCGAGCATGAGATCAAGGTTTCCGCTCCAATTCAAGCTCCAGTTGGAGGTGGAGATGCATCTGCTGTGGTTTGTGGGAAGAAATCGGCTGTTCCGAGTGGCCGAGTGGAGCAGCGAGGCATTTGAGTTTCGGCATGACTTTGTAGTTACTGATGGTGTATTCTCCACTGTCACCTGAAAATGGAATATTTGTGTTAAATAAGGGGGATGCTTCTTACGGAAAATAGAACAATACAACCTTATTGATTCAATTAAATCTATACTACCGACCACATATTCCAACATATATCCTGGAAAGAGCTGGCTCTGGACCTCAAGAAAGAAGGATCTTTGGTGAATTACAAGGGAGTGTTGCTCCTCACAGGCATAGTAGATTGCATTTTCCTTAACCCAAGCGGATCTGATCTCCAAGACCTGATTTGCTTTCTTAGATGTGTATAGTAAATTAATGGTTTTGATTGAGAATGTTGGATTTGGCAAGCAAAAAACAAAAACATTTAGTAATTGATTATAATTAATAAAAACACAACAGAAAATATTACTATTTTTCTCAGTCCACTGAAACATTAACAGATAAGCTTCCATCATGTAATATAACATAACCACCCTTTGATGTTCTTGAATGCAAACAGACATTATATATCCAATTAAAAGCTTGTTCGATTTCTTGTTGAAAACCACCCAAACCAGTAGAGGATCTATGTACTACAATAGTAACATTAATTCCCTTATAAGAATGACTATATTGTCCATTTTTCCAATTATTATTAAAAAATGCGTTTTTGACACGATTTGTAACTTTGCAATAATTTTGAGGTGGGGGTGTAGCTCGGCTACCAATAAATATACACTCTTGAGTTGCTTCATTTGGTAAATATGCTAGTGTAGTTCTATTAACTATAAATAAAATATATATAAAAGTAGATAATATAACCATCATATTTAAAAAGTAAATAATAATACTCATGTTAATTTAATTTATATTAAAATTTAGAACAAATAAACAAAATATATAAAAAACAAAAAAATCTCATATTTTACCTATAATCCAAATATACAAAGAATAAAAAACAAAATATAAAGCTAGCTGTTAAATATAATTATATTGTTGGTCTTAGGTTTGAAAATACAGGTCATATAGAACTAACTTATATAACACAGTTACGGAAGTTATAAAACCATGAAGATACATTTCAGTGGTCCTTTAGTATATCTAATTTCTTTTTCTCCAATTTTTATTATCAGTTTCATAGTAAACCTATAAGTTATGAATTGCTATTAATCAGCCTTTAAAATAAAGTCGATCTTGTTGTAAACCCTAAAACTTCTAGTTCTTCGCATATCAATGATGCTCTAACACATTGGAAGGTGAAATTTTGGTTTTATTGGAGCTTTAGTTTCTTTGAAACTCATACGTTTTTTGTGCTGTTCGTCGGATTGTTCCAACATAGCTGGTGGATGCTACTGTTTGCGTTCTTGTGGATTTTTCAGTATGTTTCTGCTTTCTGTTTTTTATTTCCTTCCTTGACAGTGTTAAACAGCCAATCTTTCACGAGAGTCCACAAATGGCATTTGAATATCGTCGCAATGCGGTGCTAAGTGTAAACCTGGATGAACAAGAGCGTCGGAGCAGCCTGGCCACTATGTCATTTACTGAGAGCAGAAAAACAAGCCAGAAATTTACTCCAATCATGCGCTTCTAAACAGGTTCTGGATCGGTCATTCACTTCTATTTTATACATCGTGCGGTGGTACAATCAGAATATTAGAAGTGGATCTATAAAAACCATTGGCTACAATCCAACTAGAACCCCAGTTCTTATAACAAAGGTGATGACTCGGAGATGCTTCTCACCGGCAATCAAAGTTTAAAGGTGTCGAATGAGAGTGGAAGCATGAAATGGTCTAAGAAGGTCATGATAATGTCAAGCAAAGAAGAGTTGGAAGTCACACAAACAATTAAGGTCACTGTGTTATCTTAGAATCTACAATGTGGCATAGCTTGCCCAGCAGCTCAGAATGAAATTTAGTTCACCAACTTTTTATATAATCTAAAGAATATATGCACTGCCCTAATTAGGGCTAGAAACCGCCACATCAGCACGCCGGCTGACATGCAACGTGGCAAACAAGGCAGTTATTCCAGTTTTTTTTATTGCTACTCCAAATTGCTGGCTTCCCCAAATGCTGGAGGAGCAAACGCCTCGCATTCCCAACGCCCTTCTCTTCCTCCTCCACCGCCTCTATCTTCTTCTCCTCTTTCTCCCCCTCTTGATCTTCCTCGCGGCCTCTCTCCTGGAAGAAAAAAGATATCTTCTTTGCACATCCGGATGACGAGCATCAGTTACTGAGAGAGAGAGAGAGATAGATAGCAGGCAAATCCAATCCAATCTCCCCTCCTCTTTCCTTCTTCTACTCCTTCGCTACGTGTTCTCCCTGTTCTTCGTCTTCTCCTCCCACCCCAATCTCTTCCAGGAATTCATGCAACCGCTACGATGGACGACAATGGTGAAACGACCTCTGATCCCACACAGGCGGGGGAAGCCACCACCACCACTACCACCACCACCACCACCACCGCCGCCGGAAACACTCTGAGCCCAGCGCCGCCACCCACGGCAGCTCAAGCGGTGCAAGCGGCGGTGGCAGCAGCAGCTCCAGCGGCACCGAGATCATCGTCACTTCACTCGGCTGGCGGACGGAATCCAATAAAAAAGAGGAGCCGGAGCGCTCCCTGGACAGTTCCTGAGATGCTGACTCTGATCGACGCAAAGCGGAAGGAGCGAGAGTGGTGTCAGATGTACAAGCGGGGTGTGAAGCTACCGGCAGCGGAGAGATGGAGGATCGTAGCAGCACATATGGAGGCCAAAGACATGGGACGAACGGGGAGCCAGTGCCAGGACAAGTGGGAGAACATGATGAAGGACTACAAGGCAGTGCGGGACTGGCAATGCATGATAGGCGGCGCGGCCAAGAACTACTTCAAGGACATGACCAACAAGGAGAGGAAGGATGCGAACCTGCCGCCGCAGATGGACGAGATTGTCTTCTACAGCTTGCACGCCATCCAGAGCGAGAAGGAGGAGAAGAAGGAGATCGACCGCATGCAGAAGAACGGCTACATGAAGCTGATGCCACCGTCGCCGGGGATCTCTCCTTCGGAAGGTATTTGCCATCCTCCTCCCCCTGAAACAAATCTATGCCATCAGCAACAGCACCATCAACAGCAGCAGAGCCAGCTAGTGTTGCAGCAGCAGCAGCAACGGGAGAACACTCAGCCTCCTCTCATCGTACCTTTGGTGCAGCACAAGGACAAGGAGGGCAGCGACGAAGCTGATGTGAATTCCATCGACTCGGACACCAGCGGCAGGAAGAGGGCCAGGAGGCTAGTAATGGACCATCACCAGCAGCAGCAGCAGCAGCAGCAGCAACAGCCAGCTTCGGTCTTCGCGGAGAACCCGGTGGTGTTCGACAATTTTGTACATGCTAGTAGCAAGGACGGCTCCAAGGAGTTCATTGACTGCTTCATGAAGGTGTTAGAAAAAAGCGACAGAAGCCCGGACACGACGACTACCGAGACCAAGAAGAAAAGTAAAGACACTGCACTACTTACCCGTGCATTGGTGGCTCTCGCAGATGCGGTGAAAATGGTAGCACAGAAACTATGAAGCCTTCAATCCTTTGATGAGGCAACCAAGAATCGAAAGAGCAGAGACTGGACAATTCAAAAGCGATTAGTTTGTCTTCATAGGAAAATGGAGGAGGTTTATTTACCAGAGCGCAGACCCCTAGATCTGTGCCAGAACGGTGGATATCAATAAGAATGGCAGAGAAGTGGGAATGTACAAATCCGTTCTAGAAGTCCAGCTTTCCTGCAATAGAAAAACGAATCATTCCGTGAAGTATAAAGTCCACCAATTTACCTATGCTATAAATACTGAAGAAGTTGCTGATTCTCCCTTCGAAGTGTCTTAATTTCGTCCATGAGCTCGTTTTGCTTCGTTAAAACTTTGTTCATCAATACATTCATCTCACTCTGCAATAGGTACGTGTCAAGAGCAACCAACCACAACAAAACAAAACAGCACCTGTTGAATATGAAACTGCCGAAGAAGCTCCAGGTGCAAGTTGTGTACATCTTCATGAATAGACTTATGAACTCCACTAAGACTTTCTTCGAGAGCTCGCTGAACAAGTTGAAGCCCAAAGGCCGGAGGTGCTGGCTGCTGTGGAGAGCGCTTATAAGAAGCTTGGGGTTGCGTCTGTTCAAAACCACACATAAATAATCAGAAAGTTTCGTTTCTTGCAGTTATGAAGTCCTTACAGTTGACGCTGTGAAGTCGTGCCGTAGATCCATTCCGTTCTCCCTGATCTCATCAGTCCCTGGTTGCTCTTCTGTCAAGCCTCTCCGGTTAGCCAGTAACAACTGCTCTGCAAGAGCAGTAGTGTCCCAGGAGAGGCTCCTCTCCGGTGGTGCACATGATTCAGGATTGACAGCTTTTTGCTCGGCTGGAGAGAGCTTAACGGGAGAACGAATGGCTGAAACGGTACGCGCATCCACCCGAACATGTCCGGATAAAGCTGCACTTGCACTAGCTGTCCCCGAAGCAAATCTGGATGTTGAGTGCAATCGAAGCGATCCCCTGTCGGCAATCGCATCACCTCCCCATGCCTCTGGCGGTGTCACAGACGGCGAACGAGTTTCTCTTACCGCTGGAGGAGTAGCAGCAAGAGACGAGTCCTGTTAATGAATAAAGTTCCCATTAAAAAACATGAACTTCAGAAAGCCAAATAGTACCTGGAATGTTTCTCTGCTGCTATCTTCGAAGGACGGGAGTTTATAAGCTCCCATTGAATACTTCAAGAAACCATCTCCTTCATAATTTTTGGCACCGGTATCCCAGTTCTTTGTAGCTGAAGGCATTATAGGCTGCACGTCCACCAAGGGTGAAAACACTTCCATATCGTCTCTCATAAAATCGTTCCGTGAAATTTGCAACCGGGAAACATTTCCGTTTGTGAGCAAATAATTGCTCGGTGTTTCTTCACCTGTCGGTGGTCTTAGAATTGCTCCCTCGGAGCCTAAACTCGAGCGCCCAGCGTTTCTCAATGGCATCGCCTCAGTTTTAGAACGACCACGACCAATGCTCGGAGGAAGAGGATCTGGCATTATGACGGGGTCATCCCGACCAGGTCCTAACAGTGCCATTTCCATTGTCCAGGATTTTTCATTCACTTGAATGGGGTTGGACCGTTGCCAGCTTAAGCTCGTGACAGCCTGCACGAAAAAGAAATTACAGTAACAAAATTCGACACCAATTGACCCACCTTAGATGCACCATAAGCACGTAGTGCCATAGATGGTTGAGGTTTGCCACCGCGAATGTCATAAAACACAACGCGGCCGTCGTTTGTACCAGCAGCTAAGATGACACCATCGTCCCGAAATGCTGCTGAGCTGTAGGGTGTTTCACACGCAACGGAGTGAACTGGCCTTTTCACCCCTACGTCGAAAATGTACAGTTTCTTGTCAAGTCCAACACTCGCTACTACCTACACAGAAGAGATTGCTTAGGTGGCGTCAATAGAGGTGAATGCGACCTTATCATTTGGTGGAGAAAAGCACACGCCTGTTGTTGGGGCAAGGTGCTGCTTAATCCAGGAAATCTGTCGCAAAATCCATGCATGTGAAGAACACATTTTACAAAGCTACAGCAATCACCTTTGGGCTGCGACCGGTTGTTTCCCAAAAGTGAACCGAGCCATCATCGCCAGAGGTAACTAAGAGATGCCTGCTCAGTCGCGAAAACTCCAGTACCCGAAGAACCTGAAAGAAACTTAACTCAGCAAAGCTCATCATCTCCCGCCAAAAGAAATCATACCATATGCAGCTCAAAGCCTTTGGACTCATGAATAACTGCATATCTCCGGAAATGAAAAGATTTTCACTCTCACCTGGCGGTGCGGGTCCTTGAGCTCCGCAATGCGTGATCCGGACGCCAAATTGTGTAGAATAAGGTCCCCAGCGACGCTGGCGGAAGCGACATGCTCGTCCTTGCAATTGTACATGACGGAAGTAATGGTGTCTGCGTGCCCCTTGAGCCACTTGATACATCTTTTTCGTTGCAAGTCCCAAATTCTAACCACCTTGGCTGTTCCACCAGAGCATAGATATCTAGAGCTCTTGGTGCTGAAATTCATAGCCAGTATAGATTCCTAGAGGAAAAAGAAGAGCAATCGACCATGACTAGATGTTTTAATCGAAACTAGAAAGTTACCACTACGGATTCAGCTGGATCGCTGGCAATTGTCACCACAGACTGGAGCTTCTGCGTCCACAGCGAGATTTTCCCGTCGTCTCCAGCGCTTGCCAGGACCATATCTGCGAAACACCACAAGAATGTAGGCGATCAAGAGCGGCATTTCTCTCTCCCACTTACTGGTGTGATTCCACTTCACAGAGTTTATCTGAGAATCTGGTGCCGGCGAGTACTGGAACAAGCACGGATCACCCTGGCCGGCAGCTGTGGACGTGTCGAAGGCCTTGACGATCTCACCGCTGCTAGCGGCGAGCAGCAACGCCGCCACCGCCGTGGTCGTCGCCATCGCGCTCCGCAAAACCCTAGCCCTCCGCCCTAAATTCCACCAAATGGATAATCGCGCGGGAAAAAGAAAAGTACTTCACGTCGCTATCGATCTTTGGTGCGCGCGAAAAGAAATTCCCGACGGTGATGTACCGTCTCCCTCCTCCATTGCCGCGACCATATGTACGGTATTTGTATGAAAGACATCCAAGCTTAGAAGATCTTGTGGCGTCCGTCCAAAGTCGTCCCCAGCAACACAAGCAATTTGTGGCGTGCCTTTCCTTGAGCACGCACAGCGCATGCTAGCACTTATACTTTTTACAGGGGTGAAACTTTACCACAAACGTAAAAACTGTTTGATTTAAACCTTTAATACAAATACAAATTGTGAAATCATCTAGCCAGCGAAGACCAGCCCAATGTAGCTATAGTCCCAAAAGTTTTGGCCAGGCCTTTATAAAAAACCCACACAGTAACGTTCTCTCACATGGCACGAATATGCTAATGTTGGCAAATTGGGCCCAGAGAGCGTTGTTGGGGACAGGCCACCCAAGTGGTGGCCCACTGCCCCAATCTCTTGGTCGATTGTGGATATGCAGTGGCTGGTGGACCGTTGGATTTGTAAGCATCCCCGTGGAGTGGATGGACTGGATAAATTGGGGCAGCTGGGGGGAGGATTTGTAGCTGGTCAAGTGTTATAGTCAAGGACGTTTGACTAGAGGCGCATCGCTGGGAGAATATGCCGCGGTTGTTTTGGGAGGCAACACTAAAAACAACGTGAGGGTGAAAGTAAAAGATACCAAACATGAGGAGTGAGGGGCAGAATTATTGTGAATTATTGTCATTATCTTGCTGGCCTCCGTCAACGCGCGGGGCGTGAAGGCGAGCCGTCACTGGTGACGGCGGCCGGAGCGTGCCAATGGGTTTGCTGGCACGTCATCAGTGAGGGGTGAAGGGTCCCCGTTCACATTCCCGCCGAGTTTTACCACGGCAGCATTTTCCTTTTGTTTTTTTTTTTTTTCACTTTTTCATGGAAAGAGTTTCTGGAGCTCCATTTCTCTCTCTGTCTGTGCTTGAGCTACCTCCGATCGAGACCCTAGCGATCTTCTCACGAGATTTGAGGCGGAGTGATGGCGGAGGAGCGGCATCGCGAGGCGCGCCATCGCTAGGGAGCAGCGCCATGGCGCCGTGAATATCATCGATCGATCGGTAAGTTGCGCGGCGCGAGATATCTGCGATATCTCAATTCTAGAGCTTGGATCTGCGTGTGCAGTGGAAAACAAGGCGGATTTGGCTGCCCTAGGATCGATGGAGGCGGCGAAGCTTGAGGAATACAGGCCGGAGCTCTCTGATCCTCCCTTGGAAATCTACTCGGACGACAATGCAGGTCCAATGCTGGATGGGACGAGCCTGGAAAGTGGAGAGATTTCTCCTCCCGGCGGCTCGTCTTTGCGAGTAACAGTAGCAGATCCGGACGATTTGCCGAATGGAAAGCATGACGATGAGGATCATCCAGATATGGCCAGCGAAGCTCCGGCCGATGAAGAGATTCCAGCGGAGAGCAAGGCAGAGGTTAGTGGCAAGGTTAAGAAAGGGCCATCGTTGGGCAGGGGTTCGGGATCTAGCAACGGCGGGAGATCTCTGGCTCGAACATCCAGTGGCACGATGAAGAAGTCTCCAGCTTCGTCACCTGGATCTACCACACCAGTGCGGCCATTTCTCAAGTCGTCGTCACCGGCAGCGATTGCTAGAAGACAACAAGAGGCAGAGGCGAATGGAAATGGGAATGGGTTTCACACTTCGAGCAAGTCCAACGGTAGCATCAGTGCTCCAGTCACTCCCAGGGCTTCTGCCGCGGCCAAGGCTTCGGCGTCTTCAATGACGACAACGCCCAAAGCCCCGGCTTTGAAGAAACGTACTCCGGGAGTTGATACACCGCCAGTGACTCCGTCGAGCGTGAGCAGCAGGAGAAGTTCGATCAGTCCAGGTGCTAGCTTGTCACGGTCGACTGGGACGTCATTCGGTTCTACACGGAGGCAGTCTTTGCCTGCGTTATCGGCACGGTCTTCGGCACCGTCGGCAGCAGAGCTCAAGAGATGGGCAAACTCGTCATCATCCTCGTCGAGAATTAGTAGCTCGAAGCCGACTACTCCTAGTCGGGTCACAAGTCTGTCCCTACATTCGCCAGGTTCCGTCTCAAAGCCCAACGATTACCTCAGGCGTAGCAGTCCATCGGTGCTAAACTCTCCAGGCACGCCTGGTCCAAAGTCTCCTGGTCCTTCCGTAAGAGCGAGCTCAAAACTCTGCAGCCCGTCCTCGAAAAGTGGAAGCAGCTCTTTTTCAGCATCAAGAGGCCAGGTTGCCAATGGTAGTCCCAGCAGCCTTCAGAAGAAGTCTGGTCCTATGGCTGTCACGAAGAGATCTCCAAGAGCGTTTGAGAGTCCTACAATATCATCAAGGTCTATGTCATCGGAGAAAACGCTATCTTCCGATAAGTTGGCGGCAAGAAGGAAATCCTTAACGCCCGAAGCCAGGGACACTCGTTTGATCACTTTGCCACCGGTCGATGTGAAGGCAGGAGATGACGTGGTATGTGCCATTCTAAGGATTGCAACTTGATTTCTCTGACGGCTGTTGTTTCCAGAGGCTTGATCTCAGAGGCCAAAAGCTGCGAAGTCTGGACTGCAACCTCGTCCATCTCACGCCAAAGCTTGAGGTCGGTACAGGTATAGAGGTGTAAGGCGTGTTTATGAAAGTGGCTCACTAATTCTTGTATTTACAGTTCGTCTATCTCAGAGACAACAAACTGTCAAACATGGACGGCATTGAGATTTTGAAGCGTGTCAAGGTGAATTTAACAACCAAAGTGCGTCTCTTCTTTACTTGTCTGTTGCAGGTTTTGGACCTTAGTTTCAACGAGTTCAAGGGCGGCGGCTTCGAACCGCTAGCAAACTGTAAAGCACTTCAGGTACTTTTGATTTCCTATATTGTCACTATTCTTTTGCTAAACGAAAGTATCTATGATCAGCAACTGTACCTTGCTGGAAATCAAATCACATCACTAAGTGGATTGCCTCAGCTACCAAACTTGGAGGTGCATTCTTATTCACAGAGTCCTGTCTTGCAGACTTAACTTGTCGTTTGTTCTCTCGTAGTTCCTGTCCGTCGCCCAAAACAGACTGAAGTCCCTAGCAATGGCCACCCAGCCACGGCTACAGGTATTTTTTGTTGACAATGTACAGCTTCTGAAAATTCACATGGCAGGTTCTTGCCGCTAGCAAAAATAAAATTTCTACGTTAAAAGGCTTTCCGCACCTGCCAGCGCTTGAGGTTGGGCTTTATTCCTCGTTTTTAGTTTGTCATTTTTTGAAAATTCTTGCACAATGCTTTGATAGCACCTAAGGCTGGAAGAAAACCCGATCTTGGAGGTACCGCACTTGGAGGCAGCTTCAATTCTTCTCGTTGGACCAACACTGAAAAAGTTTAACGACAGAGGTTGGACTATCATTTCGGAATAATATTTTTTTTACATTTTTTGCTTTAGATCTGTCTGCTGAGGAACGGGAGGTTTCTCTTTTGTACCCTGCTAGCACTGCACTTTGTATTCGGGATGGATGGGAGCTTTGTAGTCCTGAAGAGGCTGCTGGTATGTTTTTTCCTTTCCATGGACTTCTGCATTCATTTTATGAGTAATGTTTTTCAGAATCAACAACGGAGTTTCTGATATCCCAATGGAAGGACAATTTGCCACACGGCTTCACTCTTCGAAAAGCTTTTATTGATCGTCCTTTCGAAGAGGATCCTTGCCACTGCGAATTTGTCTTTGGACGGCTAGACGACGGGGAGGGTGATCTTACGCTGCTTTACCAATGGTTTATTGGAGAACAAACTCCCGTGAATTTTGAACCTATTGAAGGTGCTACTAACAAGGTATGCTTGAAGTGTATATTTCGTTTAATATTAATGTGCATATCTTTTGTTTAGATCTACTGGCCTAAACACGAAGATGTTGGTTATTGCCTCAAAGTGGATTGTACACCTTACCTTGGAGACCAACAATTTCCTCCCGTTTCTGCCTTTTCTTTTGCTGTTTCTCCTGGTACTCTGTTAGCTTTCAGCTGCGTTGATTATTGAATCTCTTTCCGCAGGCACTGGCTGTCCCAAAGTACTAAGTATCCAGGTGGATGGTGAGCCTGTAGAGGGGAACAGCATGGTAGGCTCTGCTGAAGTTGCCTGGTGCGGAGGTACTCCCGGCAGTGGCGTTGTAAGGTATAGATTTTTTTTTTGGTTCAAGTTTCCATTCTAGTGGTTTATGATGCTTCGTAAAATGCAGCTGGCTCAGAAAGACTGAAAACAATAGCCCCGTAGCTATTGTTGGAGCTGAAGATTACGAGTATAGACTCGTTTTGGATGATGTCGGAGCTCATCTATTGTTCATGTATACGCCCGTTACAGAAGAAGGCACGAAAGGCGAGTCCCAATATGCTATAACGCCAGTGATTGACGCAGGTAAAACATACGATGATTTTAGCTTTAAACACGTAACTATTGTCACGTTGTGTATACCAGCCTCTCCATCTGTGGCAAACGTACGTATTACTGGTGAGTTCGTGGAAGGAAATACAATTCGTGGTACTGGAAAATACTTTGGTGGAAAGGAAGGAACAAGTAAGTTTGAGTGGTTCCGCGAAGAACAAGATTCAGGGTAAGCTTATTGGACAAATGTTCTGTGTATAACTGATGGCACGTACCTTCACAGAGATTTTACTCTTGTTTCGAAAGGTTCTTCCGAGTACCTCCTGACAGAGGAGGACGTCGGATTGCGTATGAAATTTGTCTACACTCCAGCTAATATAGCAGGTATTTTCTTACAGAGAGAGTTCCGTGTTTTTTCTTTTGACTAAAACTTGTTTTCACCTAGGAGCATGTGGTGTCCCTGCCTCTGCAACTAGCGACAAAATTTTACTTGGTAAGCTCTTGTTTACTGCTGCCAAATTTTACTGACACCTCCTACACAGCTCCTCCTAGAATCCTTCAGTTGAGACTTGTGGGGGACATGCGAGAGGGAAGTAAGATCGTTGTCAGCGGTATTTTTATAGGTGGCACTGAAGGAGCTAGTCGTGTACAATGGTTCAAGACGGACACTCCACACAACACGCAGAATCTAGAGCCCATCAGCACGTCTAAGATTGCTAAAGTATTGTTTGTGACATACTGTAGCACTTCTTCATTAAACCGGTAATCGTGGCAGGCATTCAGAATACCTTTGGGAGCTGTAGGACACTATCTAGCAGCCGAGTATACGCCTGTACGTTCGGATGGTGAAAGCGGTGATTCTGTCTACGTGGTTTCTGACGCACGAGTCGAAAGTAAGCCTGTGGAGTCTATTTTCTGTTTTCCTTAACGCTTACGTCGTGACAGTGTTGCCCCCGAGCTTAAGCTTCCTAACCATAACTGGAGAGCTTTTGGAGGGAGAAACTTTGACGGCCTCTTACGGATATGTTGGAGGTTACGAAGGTGCTAGTCAGCACAATTGGTATCTTCACGAGGTATGCTGTGTACAAAATGGTCAAGTTTGAAGCTTACTGAAGCTGTTTGTGACAGTCTAAGAATGCTACCGGTTCTCTAATAGCTGAAGCTAGTGGGAGTCTGCAATATTCGGTCACTGAGGATGCAGTCAACAAGTACATTTCTTTTCATTGTCTACCTATTCGTGACGACGGTGCCATCGGCGAAAGGGTTGTTACAATGATTCCGGAACCCATAAGCCCCGGTATGCTTCGGTTTGCACACGTAGCAGAAATAACTGTTGCATTATCAGGTTCTCCCAAGCTTCTTACGTTCCAGATAGTAGGAGAACCCGTGGAGGGTGCTGAATTGAAGATAGAAAAGAAATATTGGGGTGGTAAGGAAGGCTCGTCAAATATCCAATGGTTTGTGGTAAGTTAGCTTGTCTCTGGAGGGAGTTGGAAGTAAAGCTGCTTGTGAATTACAGACAAGTCCTGATGGTACTCAAAGAGAAATTAGAGGAGCTACAGACGTTACATATACACTAAAACTTGAAGATGTCCATGGGCTGGTTTGTTGCTCCTGCGAACCAGTGCGGGAAGATGGTGTAAGAGGACCTATCTCTGTCTCTCAGCTTCTTGGTCCTGTTCTACCAGGTGCGTGTACCATTTCGTTGTTCTCGTTATTTCAACTGGTTCCGTCCAGGTCCACCAAGCTGCACAGTACTTGAGATTTTCGGCAGTCCCGTGGAAGGAGAACATCTCTTCGTCAACGCAGTATACAATGGAGGGTAAGAGTGCCGGTCTTTGAAAGTTGATTGAAATAACATCTTTTTAACAGCGATAAGGGACCATGTGAACTCGAATGGTGGAGGCGAAACTCGTCTGGAGAACAAAAATATCTGGGCAATTCAGGTATTATATTGTAAAAGTTTTAGCAAAAACTGAGCTGCATTTTCATTTTCAGAGAGTTTAAAATTGACTTATGAGGATGTTGGCGCTCGCATCAAAGTAGTCTTTATTCCCGTGAGGAGTGATGGGATTGTTGGGGAGGCATATGCTGTAACGTCAGAAGTAGTACAGGATGGTTGGTCTCAAATTGTTCACAGGAACGGCGTGTTCTGATACAACTTTTTGAATGCAGCGGAACCGGAAGGAAAAGCTCTGGTCATCCCAGACTGCCATGAAGACGTAGAACTTGTCCCGACGCGGACCTACTTTGGTGGCCAAGAAGGAGAGAGCCATTACATGTGGTACCGTACTTCTACCAAAGTTCGAGACTCAATTCTGCCCATTGATGCTGAGTTCGTCTGTAGCTCACTGTAAGCTCTTGATTTTTAATTCTCGCCCGTCGTTCTGATTCGAATGCCTTTCCAGGTCATATACTCCGGAGCTGGAAGATGTCGATGCGTATTTGGTACTAGAATGGACACCAGTTCGTCAGGATGGAAAGCAAGGAAAGCCCGTCATTGCATACAGTAAACAGCCAGTTATCCCAGGTAAGCTGCAGCTTGACTCACATCCGAGCAAAATCTTACCTTTCCTCTATAGCGGAACCTTCGGTTCGCGATGTAACTCTCAAGGAGGTCTCGCTTGATATGTTTGTCGGGGACGCATATTATCATGGTGGTAGAGAAGGGGAAAGCCAGCTGAGCTGGTATAGAGAAAGTGCTAATGGCACCACCACTTTGATTGAAGGGGCGACATCGAAGACTTACGTTGCATCTGAAGAGGATTACACATACCGCATTATATTTGGGTACTACGTCTATTTTATTTTCGAATCTGAGACTAACTTCAGTGTATTTCCAAGCTATACTCCTGTTCGGGATGATGGAGTCGTGGGAGATCTCGTTGTTTCCGAGCCCAGCAAGGTCATATATCCAGGTACTTATGATGCTTCTTCACTGGCCGCCACCATTACAATAAGTTCTTTCTTCCAGAGCTTCCTCGTGTGCAAAAATTCGTCCTTTCTGGGAAAGTGATCGAGGGAGAAGTTCTAACTGCTTTGGAAGTTATGCCAAAGGGAGAGACACAACAGCGGGTGTGGGACAAGTACAAAAAGGAAATCAAGTATCAATGGTAAGGCCATTTCAAACACTGGAAACGATGCTGACAAAATGGTGACGCAGGTCGCGCTCGACTGAGCCTGGCTCAGCCGATTTCGAACCGATTTCCCAGCAACGCTCGTGCACCTATAAAGTGAGGCTGGAGGATATTGGATATTTGTTATGTTGCGAATGCGTGATATACGACGTCTTTGGGCGTTCCACCGATCCAATTTCTAGTACAACACCAGCCGTGCAACCAGGTTTTACTTCAGTTTCTTTTTCCTTTCATGTAACCAACCTTCTAATTTTCCAGCCTTTCCTCGTATTGATAAGTTGGAGATAGAAGGCCGTGGCTTTCACACAAACTTATATGCTGTTAGGGGCATATACGTCGGTGGCCGAGAAGGAAAGAGCTCCATTCAATGGTTTAGAGCAATGGCTGGTAGTCCGGATCTCATTCCCATTCCAGGTACATTGGCAAGTTTATAGCGCTCCAGCAGCTCACACTCTTTGCTCTTTATGATCAGGAGAGACCGGGCGCATGTATGAAGCAAATGTGGACGATGTTGGATACAGATTGGTGGCTATTTATACTCCAGTCCGGGAGGACGGCGTAGAAGGCAACCCCACCTCGGCTTCAACTGATCCTATAGAAGTTGGTAAGTGTTGTGTTTCTTTTGCTGCTGAGGCAAACTCCTGCATTTCAGAACCGGAAGTTGCGAAAGAAGTGAAGCAAAAGCTCGAGCTTGGAGCAGTCAAGTTTGAGGTGAGCATTTGCGTTAGTGATACAAATATATTCCTGACACGGCAAAAATTTCCAGGTTCTCCGGGACAGGGATCGATCGCCCGCAAGCGGGCCACAACAGCAGCAGGCACTGGGCAGCCTAGAGAGACGCATCCTGGATATCAATCGCAAGAGAATAAAAGTGATAAAGCCGGGCTCCAAAACGTCGTTCCCGTACACGGAAATTCGAGGCACATATGCCCCACCTTTCCATGTAAGTTGCAATCTTTTATAGTCCTTCGTGTTTCCCTGTGCTCTTTCTTTCTTTGTGTGTGATTCTCTTTGTTTTGCTTTTCGATGTCCATGCTAGTTTTGTTTCTCTGTGAGTGGGTGTGTATTCTCTCTGTTTTCACTTTGCTTTGCTTTGCTTTTTCCATGCAAGTCGCAACTTTTCCTTGCAAGTTTTGTGTGTTTGTGTGTGTGTTTCTCTTTTGCTTTTCCATATCCTTTGTGTGTGTGTTCATCCATGTTGCAGATAATAGTGTGTGTTTGTCTCGTCGTGTGGACTTGTCAATGCTGCTCTAAAATCATTGTCTCCTTTCTTTTGATTTAGGTGGAGCTCTTCCGGAACGATCAACATCGTCTCAAGACTGTGATTGACAGCGAGAACGAAGTGGATCTCATGGTCCGGACGAGGCATATCAGAGACGTGATCGCGCTCACGATTAGGGGCCTAGCGCAGAGATACAACAGCACTCCACTAAATCTACTTCTCAAGATGTAAAGCCATGGGAGGCAGCAGCACTAAAGGTTTGTGACTAGAGAGGAGAGGAGAGGTTTTACAAATATTTTGCTTGGTCTACTAGCTAGACTGTAATTAAGATTTGATGGAGGTGGAGAAACCAGGAGGGCTGAAAACTAGCATTTGTATATGTAAAGGTGATGAGATGATAAACTTTGCGTTAAGATTTCTTTCTTTACCTTCCAGATGGTAATAAAGATGATAACAGAGATCTCTGTCACTTGAGAGTTAAAGACCTGGTGTCCAAAGTTTGGCTCACGCTCACAGCCTGCCTTCTCCAGTCCATGCGAAGTATAAGAATGAGGTAGAGCACGAGCTGGAGGAAGAATCCCACTGTTGTCCCAGCCAAGAGCCCCTGAGATTTCACGCAAGACAATTCATAGTTACTACACGAGAAAGTGATAGAAGCGCCATCAAACCTTGGTTTTAAACTTGAAGGTGAATCCCAAAAGCACTCCCACTGGAAGGCCGCAGAGGTAAAAGGCTGCCAAGTTGATGATAGCGCCCAGGTTTTGGCGACCGCATCCACGCACCACACCTGTACAGGCAACGACAAGTCTAGTCTGCCAGTAAAAAAAGGGAGAAAATAAAGGAGGGAATGCTTTTGTTTTCTCACCTTGAAGTACGCACTGCGTGCCATCAATGAGTATCCAGAGTGCCAGAAACGGAGTGATGGAAGTGAGGTTGCCCACAACTTCCGACTCGTTTGTGAAGACCCACCCCCAGCTCTTGTGAACCATGAGCAGGAACGCCGCCGCGATGAAGACTTCGGCGGTGGCGAGCACGAGGACGACGAACACCGCCAGCTTTGCTGCGGAGGGGTTCCTTGCTCCCAGCTCGTTGGAAACACGGATGCTGCAAGGATAATACCATGACCATGTCATGTAGCACTCACTGAAGTAGACTTACGTACCTTACGCCTAAGCTCAGTCCAAGAGTGATCATGTAGTTGAACGTCGCCATGGAGTTGCTGCAGGAATCAATGCCCATCTGAGAATGGCTGTGTATCGGACGGTCGCCGTTTACCTCACCATATTGATAGTGTTGAGACCTCTATCTGTGGATTTGGAAGAAGCCCAGCCAAGAGGACCAGCATCTCAAAAGTCCAGTATTCCAAGCTGTAAAAAATGATAGTGTTAACTCGAGTGCAAGAAAAAGTAAAAATTGCCATAACATACCAAACCATGAAAGCTGAGACCAGTGAAAGCTTGAGGAAGTGATTCACGTTTGTGCACACACAAGTGGAGAAGCCTCTCCAAGTGTGCTTGCAGACCTTGCTACAGCAGACGTACAGCGCTAGTAGAGCAGCCTTTATCCAGAAAGAAATGCTGGTGGAGATGGCCACACTGTGAAACCCGACGTGGAACTTGTGTATGAATAGCCACGACAGCAGGATGTGAGCACCGAACGAAACCGCGGAGAAAATAGCCGAAGGAATGACCACACCTTGTGTCTGTAAGAACTTGAGCAGAGGCTGGACAAACGCGTTGGCAAAGAGGCTGGGAATCAGCCACACGATGAAATCCTTGGCTTTAGCAGACATGGCAGGATCCTGTCCCAGGAGCAACAAAATCCTTCGAGTGAAAATGAAGAGGGTCGACAGCGGTATGCAGAGGATGACCGAGAGTGCCACAGCCTGTTGGAGATAAATGCCTAGCATGTGATATGCCTTGGCTCCGTAAGCTTGCCCGCACAGTGTCTCGAGCGCTCCAGCCATTCCCATCTGCACGTACCTGAAGTTTGCATCAGAGCTTTTAAGTTCGAGGAACACCAGGTGTATAAAACAGTGGAAAAACTTCAAGAGCACAGCCAGGAAAAACAAGTAAACAAAAGCTGTGCGAAAGAATGAATGGAAGAGCTAGATCTCAATACCAAAACAATAGCTAGGATAGAATCAGAAGCTTTAAGTTCGAAGAACACCAAAAATACAGAACAAGCTTTCGAGAACACATCCAGGAAAAAAAAAGCTTTCAACGCAAAGAATGAATAAGCTGGGCAAAATAGAAGAGCAAAGAAGAATGAAAGAGCTAAACCTCAAGAACAAAACAAATGAGCTAGCTAGGATAGGAAAGAACAAAAGAAGTGATATGGAAATCCTTACCAGGACAAAATATCCAAGGCTGTTAGCCATGGTGATGGCCAGCGATGCTCCAGCGAGCTCCAACTCGCCAATTCGCCCCACAAACAGCAGCGAAACAAGCACAATCCCCATGTCGAAGAGATTCACAGCCATATTCGGCGCCGAGAGGCCACACACGCGCTTCATCTCGTTCACATTGTCCATCCACGGCCCAGCCTGCGAAGATCCTCAATCCTGAGATGAAAGAAACCGATCAATCGATACCTGGACGCCCCTGGAGCATGCGTGATCGTCCTGCTGCTGTTCTTGCGATCGCTCGCCGGCCGCATTGGCGAGAGGGCGGCGCAAATCCTCCAGCGCCATGGAGGAGGAACCAAAATATTTTCAAAGACAAGCCCTAGTTCGTTTAGTAGTTAAAATAGATTATCGTAGCACTAATCAAGGTTAGCTCTGGTCAAAATTTTAACCCCTTTACCGTTGACCTTTTGACTAGAAGCCGAAAAAATGGTTTTTACTCCTCTTGGTCTTCTCGTTTTACAACTTGTCCGTAAAATTGTTCGCTCTATCGGAGGAATCACTGCTCGCGCTTTGATCGAGAGCCTGCGAGTTACTGCCGCTGCCGATCGTGATGCTGCTAGCTCCCGGATCGTCCGCGAGAGATTTGTCACTGTTTACTGCGGACGAAGATGGTCCATTCTGTGAGCTCCGGAAGGAAGCTGGGAGAGAATTTATCCTCTGGAGCACTGGACCTTTGCTGCGATGGCCGGAACCCATAGGCCTCCCCGGACCGTTTGGAGCCGCGTAAGGAAGGAAGACGCCGGTTCCATTGAAACGTCCTGGCCTGGGAACCGGCGACCACCCTGGGACCATAACCGGGAGTGGAAGCGGTGGGAACGGTCCGCCTTGCGGAGGTGACGCTGGAGTCGGGGACGCTGGAACTCCGGTTGCTGGAAATCCCTGCTGCATTGGCGAGGAAGCCATTGGATTGTTACCACCGCCACCGCCACCACTGCTGCTGTTAGCTGCTGGTCTCATGCTGGTGTTAAGAAGTCCGCCAGAGCTTGACGAGCGTTGGAAGCCCATGTTTCTGGAAAATCTCTTGACGAGAGTTTTGCCGAGGATGAGACAGCACCTCTTTGTAGGCAGGGCTGGCACCGCGTATCTTGCGAGCTTTGCGGAGTTTCCTTGAAGAACTATGACGGAGCTGGACGAGAGAAACTTTCAGATGCATGTATAGACCAGTTTGAGACATACCCGATGGAAGCCGAGATTCTGAACTGTCCTCTGAACTCCCGAGGACTCTCCATGGAGATGAATCTTCCAAAGACCATGGAGCAATCCGACTGGAGGGTGATGATGCAGAAAGGTTGATCAAATTCCTGGCTGTTTGTCTGTGGTGGCAAGTATCCCCCCTTCATTCGTAAGTCATCTCGTCAGAAAGCACTTTCTAATACTTGAGACAGTTCACGTACCTCGCCCAAGAAATTAATAATATATGAGTCCGGCCGTTTTGAGGCCGGAATGATATGTTGCTCTAACAGACGATCAGCAATAAATTGTACGATTTCTGGCAAGGAATCTGGAGTGTCATCTGGACAGAAGGAATTCCATCAGAATTATAGAAGCATAGATGGAGCTGAAACATCAAACCTTGCGAAGAACTCTTTTGAGCGTCTTCTGTATTGTCAGCATTTTGCTGTATCATCAGGTCACTGCTTTTGCCTTTCAGGAATCGTTTCCCACCAAGGATTCTGTATCCTACACGAACAAGAAAACCACATGAATGATTATACAAATGCTATATAGATTACTTACCAGTGGCTCCCAGCTCAACTTTTCTTCCAGCTCCTTGAAGATCACTTAGTGACGACACCAGCCGCTCGATCTCCAAAGAGCTGAATACATTCTCGCAAATTCTAAGCCCCTCCACAGCATTGATCTGCACCACAGCGTCGTCAAGTATGAAATCACAAAATTTATCAGAACAGTTACCACTCTCCCGTCAACATTCTCAAGCGACTGAAAGTTCTTCGACACTTTGACTACGAGCTCTTGGGGCTTGCCATTCGAACTCCCTGCACTAACACGTACAGCCACTAGCGTTAGAGAGAAAAGAAATATAAAAACACGTACTAGCTTGAGCAGTTCTCTCGGAGCTCCGATCCACGGAAGCCAAGCTCGGATCGTGCTGGCCACTCTGGCCCTCCTGTTGGTGAGATCCAACTTCGTCAATACTCTCACCACCGACAGCGGCGATGGCGGTGGTGCCGGAAATTTTTTCTTCGCTGGTGCCAGCTTTGCTCGATATATCCGAGTCAGATTTGCTGGTTTCTGGCACGAAGTTCTCTTTCTTGTCAGCAGGAGTGGAAGCAGCACGGCTGAAATTCGGTCTCCGGAAATCCGAGTCCCCCCAAAGAGCTCCTCCTCCATCGGACCCAGATCCAATTCCCTGCTGCTGGTGGAGATGGCGCCTCTTGAGAGCTACTTGCTGGAGCGCCATGACCACTTCCTCCACCGAGAAATATTGCTGCATATGGAGCACGGCGGTCCAATTGTAGCGCCTTTGCCTCACGCAATTGAGCACGAAGTCATACTCCCCGGGGCATGACGCCACCACCGGCAAATGCTGGCACATTGCGTCGATTATGGCATTGGCGGCGGCGAATTCGCTGCGCAGCCACGAGATGAAGGAGTCCCTCTCGTCTGGAATCCATGGCTGGACGAGCGGCGGCGGCGCCTGGCCTGGAGGAGGAATCCCGGCTGCCTTGGCCTCGTCAACGAAGATCCTGTGCGGCAATTGGTTGGGCATAGCCGCCATAGAGCATCAAGATGGGAGAAATTCTCCCCCTTCCCCCCCTCTCCTGGAAGAACACGAGATATCGATCGATCTACACTGACCTTTCTTGCATGCCGGGGAATGCAGGTGGAATTCCGCCGCGATCTAGCTCGATCCGGCCGCGCCGCGGCGTTCTTGAGCCCGCCGCTGCCCTGCCTTTCCGATCCGATCGAAATTTCGCTCGACTTATCCCTGGCGCGGCCAGATCTGGTCGAGAAAGCTATTTGCAAGCATGCATTGCCGAAATAGAGGCTCTGGGTTGGAGATCCAGCGCGCGCTCTCCCAATTCTCGGCGCCGCTACTCAAACCCTGGACGCTCCTCCTTGAACACCACAATACCATAGCTCCTTTTTTGCCTTTCTCCCTCACACTAGACTAGAGCTGCCACGGGAGCGTGTTGTTTAACCCAGTAATGGCCATTACTCATTCCTTTCGGGCTGCATTTTTGGCCATATGACCCATGCCACTTGGCCGCTAGAATTCTAGACGGACTACAATTTTCCACGTGTTCCAAAGTCTAGAAGTTCAACGGTCTTGTATCGCACCACGTTTTAGCTTTGCCAATAAAACATAAAGGAATATGCTTAGTAATCTAGGGTTTAAGCTAGGGTTCTAATGGAGCGACTGTGCGTGGCAACGGGGCCTCTTCTATCCAGTGCGCGAGGCGCCAGATTTCTTCCCTCGAGGACGAGTAGAGGTGTGATTCCGGGTGTAGCGTGTAAATCTAGGCAGGCGAGGTGTCTCTCCGCCGCTCGCGATGAGCAGGGGCAAAATGCGGGGTCTTCTCAGCGGCAGAGCGCTGCGCTCGATCAATCAGATGAAGACGATGTGGATGCTGCGACACTGACTGAGGCCGATTTCGAGGATTTCACTATCGAGGACGAGGAGGAAGATGAAGAGGAGGAAGATTTCTTTGGAGGTATGCTTAATTCTTTAGATGCTACGTACATTGCCTTGAATAGATTTTATCTAGAGAATAGAGGAGGAGTCTCGAGCTGACATCGATGTCACGCCCCAAGCACAAGGCAAAGGCAGGCGTAGGAGGCGGGACCGTGTCAAGGGACCTGAGGTAAGCTTCCATTGTCTCAAGGTGATGGCGTGATCATTATCATTTACTCTCCAGGTACCAAGTCATCTACTTCCGAAGGTAGCCATAGTTGGAAGGCCCAATGTTGGAAAGTCTGCTCTTTTCAACAGAATTGTTGGTGTAAGTTTTCGAAGTTTTCTTTCTTTCGATGAGTTCTAAAATCGTTTCTCTCTCTCTCTCTCCAGAGAAACATGGCTATTGTGCACGATGAGCCCGGCGTCACTAGAGACCGTTTATATGGCAGAGTTCGTGGCTCTGTCCAGGAGTTTATGCTGATAGACACTGGTGGTGTATTGACAATTCCAACGAGTGCAGAGAGCGGTTTAGCTGGTGGTTCTGTTGCCGCTGCTCAAGCGAAGAAGGATGCAGCAGCTGCTGGCCTTCCATCCATGATTGAGCAGCAGGCTGCATCAGCTGTCGAAGAAGCTTGCGCACTTGTGTTTGTGGTGGACGGCCAGGTAACCAAAATTCCTCGTTTACATTCAGCATACTCACTTTGTCCATTAGGCAGGCAGGACTTACGTCGGCTGATATCGAAATTGGAAACTGGCTCAGACGCAAGTTCAAACACAAGAAGATCGCTCTCGCCGTGAATAAATGCGAATCTCCAAAGAAAGGACTCTTGCAGGCGGCAGAGTTTTGGTCTCTCGGGTATGCATTGCCACGTAGTCAAATTTTGCTGCTACTAGTTTTTCTGTTTCAGGTTCACACCTGTTCCTGTGTCGGCTATTTCCGGTTCTGGTGTCCCGGATTTACTCGAGGATGTGACTTCCGCAATCAAGGAGAAACAGGTATAGATGATCAGTACTGAAAGACAATAACTGTTTTTCTATTTACCAGGATGAGTTAGAAGCGAGCGAAGGCGACCGGCCTTTATCTGTGGCAATTATTGGGAGGCCAAATGTTGGCAAGAGCAGCATTTTGAATGCAATAGTCGGGAAGGAAAGAACGATAGTCAGTCCCGTGAGTGGAACCACTCGAGACGCAATCGATACAGAAGTAACTGGACCCGAGGGGAAGGTTTGCTCCTTGAGAAGCCACAACTTCACTAAAAGCTCTGTTGTTTGCAGGTCTTTAGACTGATAGACACGGCTGGAATCAGAAAGCGAGCAGCTATTGCCTCTGGCGGTAGCAAGACAGAATCTTTGTGCGTTCAGAGCGCCCTCAGAGCGATCCGACGTGCAGATGTTGTTGCTTTGGTCATTGAAGCGATGACTTGCGCAACAGAACAGGTACTTAACGCAAGCATGGACTTTTGAAAAGATTTTTTAGCATTGATTTCTACAGGACTATCGGCTCGGTGAGAGGATAGAAAAAGATGGGAAGGCCTGCATCATTGTCGTGAATAAGTGGGATACCGTTCCGGATAAGAATGCGGAATCTACTTACTGGTACGATATGGATGTCCGTGAGAAACTCCGTGTGCTGAAGTGGGCACCGATTGTTTACACCTCAGCGACAAGCGGACAACGAGTCCAAAAGTACGTTCCATTATTTTATCATCTCGTGCATATCTTAATTCGATGCTTCGTAGGATCCTGGCGACAGCTTTGAGTGCTGGTCAGGAAAGGGAGCGCCGGATCAGCACAGCGATTCTTAATCAAGTTGTCCAGGACGCGATCAACATGAAGCAGCCACCTACAACTAGAGGTGGCAGGAAAGGTCGCCTATATTTTTGCACGCAGGTGCGTAAACTGCGCCTACAGAAAAGTCGAGTTTTGATGATTTGGCTCTGCTTTAATCTTCCAGGCAACCACACGCCCCCCGACATTTGTCTTCTTTGTCAACGATGAGAAGCTTTTCCCGGATGACTACAAGAGGTACATGGAAAAGCAGCTGCGCCAGAATATCGGCTTCCCTGGCACGCCGATTCGCCTGTTCTGGCGGAGCAAAAGGCTTGCACGTCCGGGCTCCAAGCAAAGCACGCAGGAGCTCGCCAGCGTTTAAGTCTACTCTCTCGAGGTGCGGCCAAATCTTTCCTTGCAATTCCATCTCATGCTTTACGTGTCGTGTGCTACAGGGGCTTGGAAAGTGTCAAGTCGCTAGCAGCCGCCACCAAACGGCTGTAAGAGTGTGGACAAAGGCTCCACCAAAATGGACAAGGATGGGTTGCTGCGAGAGGGAGGAGCTACATATATTCTCTTCTAGGTTTTTCTAGCTACACCAACAACAGAGCAACCACCAAAGTGCACAGGGTATGATTTGAGGCATTAAATTTTCTTAAAGAACTTTGCGCTACTGCTTCCAGACATTCCAGGTTGATCGCTCTAAGATCTAAGATGGAAATCTATCCATGGATCGATCTAAGATAATCGCGCAAACAAAAAGAACAGGAAAGGCCTAGATTTTCTCATTGTGTATGGCAATGTTCTGTAAACACGTGTCATGCAAGCGTTTGCTCGTGGGCCACGTGGATGTTGGTTACGTCCGCAGAATTATCCGTTGGGTGGGCAGTTCCGGCCGCCGGCCGGTCGGGAACCGCCGGGTTCTACGAATATTCCGTTGCTGGCCAATATTTTGCCCTTTTCCCCATTTCCTCCAAAATAGGGGAGGAATGGCGATTTCTTAGGGCTTGGCGAGCGCGGGATGTGAGGAGTGATCCGGGGAGGCGCTGGAGTGGACGCGTGAGAGGCGCTCCGCTGCGATCGTGATTCTGCTGGTATGGCAATGCGCGCGTGTGTCACTTTGTGTGAAATTTTTCTTCTTCTTCCTTTCTTTCTTCCTGGTTCTCGGCGGAGAGGTGGATCGATCAGGGATTCATTCCCTGTTCCTCGTTTGCCCCCATTTCTCCGCTCCATTTTCATGCCTCTTTGTCAGAGTTGTGTCTGTTGAAGTTTGAATTCCAGCTGAAAATTCACTGTTAAGTTGTCTCACGCGGTTTTCTCTCGTCCTTTTTGCAGTGATTTGAGATCTTGTTCCGCCCATGGCAGCTTCCATGACCACTGATACTGCGAACTTAACGGGTACTATGATGGATATCTCCAGCCCCGCCATCGCGTTTGACATCGAGGTGGCGGAGTCTCTTCGGGCGACGTTTTCAGTGCCAAAACGAGTGAGGAGGAGGCTGGAGCAATCGCCAGAAGCTAAAAGCCTCGAGGATATTGAAGCCAAGCTCAAGGACGCTGACTTTAGAAGACAGGTCTGCTGGCCTTCTTTCTTCCTGACTTCTCGAAGTTTTTCTTACTCTCTTTCTTTTGCAGCAATTCCATGAGTGGCTTGCAAACAAGGCCAGGCCAAAGCGTAAATCCGACCAGACAAGCTCTCCTCTGCCAAAGGAGCTTGCTGAGCGCCTCGAGGCCAGGCTTTGTGCAGCAGAGCAAAAGAGGTGTGTTTGCTTTTAACTTCTTTCTGTTGTGGACGACTTGGTGCTGAAGTTTGTCTTGTACGAATTTGTCTTGTCGTGTAGGCTGGAGCTTTTAGCTCAAGAGCAGACACGACTTGCAAAGCTTCATGAGCTGAGAATGGCTGCAAAGACTGAAGCTCAGCTCCGTGCAGAGAGGGAAAGGGAGGAACTGGGGACGAAAGTTGAGTCGCGTGTTCAGCAAGCGGAAACAAACAGGATGGCGCTTGTGGAAGCTGAGAAGCAACGGCGAGCTGCAGCTAACGAACGTATTGCACAGTCAATCGTGCAGCGAACTACTCTCGAAGATCAAGAACGCGAGAAAGCTGAAGCTCTTCGTGTTGCCATTTGCCAGAAAATTGCGGCTGCAGAAGAAAAGCGGGCCTGCTTATTGGAAGCAGAAAAGAATCGGGCACAGGCGACTGTCACACAAGCCAGGAAAGTGGCAGAAGCGGTTTTACGGGAGAGGGAACTGGAGTTGATGAACAAGAAGGAGAAACTTGAAGCTCGCCTTCTCAGGGTAAAGTTGTCTATTACTTTTTTGTGGATTCTGATTCTTTCTCTCAGGCAAAGCGCCAGCGTGCAGAATATTTGCGACAAAAGGGAGGCTGTAGAGGAACGTGTCACAATCATGGGCACAAGATGCATAAGCATGGGGATCGGCTTTGTCGAAAGCTGACGAGGTATGTTGTCTCCTTGACTTGTTTATTAACTGCTCACGTTTTTCTAAATTATGGCGTAGGTGCTGGAGGCAATTTCGGGTGTCAATGAAAACAACTTATGCACTGGCCCAAGAGTTTGCCGAGTCCGGTATCAGCCAGCGTACTGTAACGTCTCTTCCGTTCGAACAGCTCGCCAGTCGGATAACTTCTCCTGCGGCATTGAGGAGTGTGAAAGCTCTTCTTGCCCGTATCGAAAGCCGGCTCATGCTCTCGGCTGCGACGGAATCGTCGGAGGTGGCAAAGATCGACGTGCTACTGAAGCGTCTCTCCCCGCCACAGCGTAAGACAGCCTCTTCCGGATCTTCGAGGATGAGCAAAAGAGGCGGCGCTCAAGCTCCTGCCAAAGCTCCTGCCAAAGCTCCTGCCAAGGCTCCTGCAAAAGCAAAGGACAGCTCGAAGCATGAGGACCATCACGACCTTGAGAGATATCCAGCGCGTGTTTTCCTTTGTGCCTACATGATCTCCGGGCATCCCGACGCAGTGTTCAGTGCAAGAGGGGACCGTGAAGCTGCACTGGCTGAGGCTGCTGCAAAGTTATTGCCAGAGTTTGAAGCATTGGTTTCAACTGTTATAGACGGCCCGACTCCTTCCTCCCCTCCGCCTTCTCCATGTCCGGAAAGCTACATCGATGGACAACACAAACCTTTCGCGGCTCAGCTGGCCTCCTTCGACACTGCATGGCACTCGTACCTCTGCCGGTTTGTTGCATGGAAGGTTAAAGACGCAGAGTTGCTCGAAGAGGACTTGATTCGAGTTGCTTGCCAGCTTGAAGTGTCTATGCTGCAAAAGTGCAAGATCGTACCTGGGAAGGATGCGTCGGAGCTGACACACGATACTCAAGCCATTCGCAAGCAGGTAATATTATAAAACTTGATAGTTTACTTGGGTATAACCTGCTCGCTTCTCAGGTTCTTGAAGACCAAAGACTTTTGCGTGAAAGAATCGTCCATTTGACTGGTAACACCGGACTAGAGAAAATGGAGGAAGCGCTTTCAGCCGTCCGCTCCAAGTTTTTGGAAGCAAAAGAGAATGGTGTTCCATTACCGTCACCTTTTGCGTATTCGTCGCCAGAAGACCTGCGAACCGTCCCTGAGTCGCCGGAATCAGATGGACAGAAGGACGAGCGACCGAAATCGAAAGCTGCACGCGCCCTCTTCACTGCAGCTCCAACCAACACTCCAAACATGGAAGCAGTTCCAGAGGCTATGAACCTCGATCCTGCTGCTGATCTCCACAACTCCGGGATGACAAACGAGAGAATTGTAAACGAAATGATGCACGATGGCAACTGGACGATCCCAGATCAGATGAACCCCTCTGGCAGTTTGTCGAAAATGGAGGTAAGTTTCTTGTTCTAAGCAGTAAACACATGGCTAATATATGCACATTTTCACAGGCTCAAATTCGGACAACTATGGAAAGAGCCTTTTGGGATAGCATCGAAGCCAATCTCTTGAAGGATACACCCGATTATCGGCAGGTTGTGAGCCTTGTAGGGGAAATTCGGGATGACCTCGAAAACATAGTGCCTGAGGCATGGAAGCAAGGGATTCGCGAAAGCCTTGACCTGGAGCTTTTGTCACAGGTAAGCAAGTTTATTCTTTTCTTTCGAACTCTAGTAATGGTTACTTTCTGCCGCAGGTTCTAGAGTCGGGCATCAATGACTTCAGATATCTGAGAAATCTGCTTGACTACACCCTTGATATAATTCTGAGACTGGGTGCTCCAGCTCGTGACATGGAATCCAAGACTGCACAGCAGGCGCTTATCGAGGATTTGTCAATGGCAACGACTGATGCTGCAACGAAAGAATCCTTTGGGAAAGCTGTCGTGAAGGGAATGCGTTTTGTGTTCGAGCGCTTGCAGGTATGCATTCTCGTCGATATCGAAATCCCACAACTAAAATACTAAAATACTAAAATACTTTCATGGCAGGTTTTAAAGCAGGACATAAGCAACGTCAGGCTACAGTCCCTCGCGCAACTCATCAGTGGATCGACTGGACTTGACTATCTACGAAAGGCATTCGCCGATCGTTATGACTTAACCGCTTCAACAACAGACGAGCAGCTTTTTGAAAAGCTCTCCAAAACCGTTCGGTGGATCCGCGCGACGCAGTCTTCGATGGAGGCCCACAAGAGCGAAGTTGACTCAGCATTAAACTCTTTCAAGTCGCTTTCAGCAAGCTTACCGCCAGCAAGCGCTCCGCCCGCGTTTCCAATGTGCACGGGTGGAAGAGTTGCTGTGACTGGAACGTCCAACTCTTCGAGGCAGAAAGCAGTTGCCTCAGGTACGAAAGATTCTTTTGTTTTTCTGTCACATCTCATTGTTTTCTTTCGCACAGGTGCCGAGGAACCGAAACTGGGATGTGTAAGATGGGGAAGCAACGAGGCCATCGTTCGTCTCGGGCTCCTCTCCCTCGTCACAAGCTCCGAGGCTGCTACTGACAAGAATGTACCAGAAACACTCTTACTCAACATCAACAGGCTTCGAGACTGCCAGAATGACTTCCAGCGAGTGGTGGTGATGGCTACCGGGTGAGTGTGCTTTTCATTCTCGACTGCGGCTTTGCTAAAGCGAGCTTTGCAGGCTTCTACTTCTCCGGCAAGAGCTCATGACGAAAGTCCATGGGCCCGAGCTGGAGAGCATCCTCGCGGACGCGTGCAAAGAACTGGAGAGCCTCCTCAACGAGCCCATGGCGTCGGTGAGCCAGATTGGATCGTTCCTCGCCAGAGTTTGCGCCAAGCACTGCAGCGAGAGCTATCCGGACGTGGATGCGTGCGCGGCGTTCATGGGCAGGGTGCTGGAGAGATCTCTCTCGGCTGGCGACGCCGTGTTTGAGCGAGTGGTGGCGACCATTCGATCGAGCTTGAGGGCGATGCTGGTGCTCGGGAGTGGCGGCGACGGCGCGGCGGTGGTGGAGTCGGGGCTCAAGAGGATCGGCGGCGGCGTGTTCCTGGAGGAGATCGCGGGCATTGCGCGGAAGATCGACAGGATCTCGAGTGTCACGGTCCAAGTTCACGGGAGCTGGTACGGACGGGTGGTAATGTTCAACTGAAAGAGACGATGCCGTACGGCGGGGTCTCCAAATGTACAAACGAAAGATTTTAGGGTACTAAGCTTAAATATTTGAAAGAGCGCGGGCTTATAATTTAGGGCTTTTCTTATTGAGTTTAAAAATTTGCGGGAAAAGAAGGTTATTCTAGGTTTTTCTTTGAGCGCTTGCAAATGAATCGGTTCTCCTCTACAAAGAATGCGCGCTTACAAATCAAAGCGGGATGATCAAAACCAAATCGCGTGCACACATGCTTGGAAATCGCCGCGCGCCGCTCCCTCCCAGGTGCTTATCCACAGGGTTATTACGAAGAAAAGGCTATCTTACAACTTCTTTCCCCCTTTTTTTTGTGTGTTTCTTCTCTGTGCGTGTTTGTGTGTGTTCTAATCGCTTCGTTTCCAGACTTTGAGGTGCAAGCCTCCCTTGGGTCTCGGCGTCGGCCAGTACTGGACGCCACAGTCGCCACCCACAATCTTCCAACTTCACAAAGATCACCAAGTAAGTTCTTTTGCTTTTTTTCTCTCGGAGTTGGTCTAAGCTATTTGCATACTTGTAGTTTGTGACGAGAAGATGGATGAATATCAAGGCCTCCAATTTCACGACTTCGCTTCCAGGACATAGCCGGATCCCGTTTCCAAAGGGCGTGTAAATCCCAGGCTTTGGAGGCGTCTACAGCACAACTTAGAAGGGTATTAGTACCGAAGGCTTCCATCTCAACTTACTTGGAACTTCTCTTCTTTTTTTTTTCTATACCAGGAATCTGGAGGGGTCGAACTTGTGGGGATCCTTGAAGTACGTGGGATTCAAATGGAAATGTCTGTAGTAGACTTGGACTTTCCATCCTTTTGGAAACAGGACACCTGCATAACAGAAGCTTGGTAAGTACTGTGATTAAATTTGCGAGAGGTTTAGTAGACCCGACCATCATGCTCGACGTCCTCGACTACTTCACGCGGCGAGAATGGTGCCACATTTGCCAGCCTCAGAGATTCTTGTACAACCTGTAAGTTTCATGCCAGGTTTGTTTTTTTCCTTCACTGAAAAGCTGCTTACCCTTAACGAGACTGGCATGTTTTTTATCTCGCTCCATGTCAAGGGACTCTCTGGATGTTCTCTTGCGCTCCTTATTTGGTCCTGCTCGTCCTGGAACGCCAGCAAAAACGGGGTAAGTTTTTCTAAGCGAAACAGGCAAAACCAATTTCGTTCTTCTTACTCTGACTTGTTCGAGAATATCTGGGTGTTCCGTAAGGTACTTGACGATCCACACGAGGAACACGGCCGTGGTTTCGTGTCCAGCAAAGAGAAAAGTGATGAGGATATCCCTGATCTCGTCGTCCGTGAACTTGGTACCTTGATCATCCTTTGAAGCCAAAAGCGACCCCAAGATATCACTGTAAGTAGTTGCCGTGTCGCTTTTCCTTCTTTTCACGAGGCTCGTTAAATCTGTCAGAATCTCCTTGCTTTTCTGCAGTTTTAAAGAAGCTCTCAGGGAGAACGTAAACACTGCGAAAGTGAAAGCGTACCTTGATAGCAAGATGGAATCCAGTTCCTGGGAAATTAATTGGCATCGAGATCGCGCCGTTGGAGAGGATTCCGTAACTATCCAGCAACCGCATCGACTCCTCGCATGGGGCCATACTACAAGTGATGCTGAGCGCAACGTGGAAGGCAAACTAAACAACATAAAAGATCATCAGAGGCTATCAACAAAGCTTTGCACGCATTCGAAAGCATCGACCGGACAGTGAAAACGAAATTGGCCGTGACTCCACGACCTTTACGGGAGCACAGGGACAGTGACTAAAGTGTGAATTCACAAACAAAACAATTTCGACAGCGGAAAAAGGCGACACCAGGCATGAAAGCGCTGTTGCTGGCTGTTTACCTTTCGAGTCTCGTCGTGGGTGACAACAAACTCCCGCTCGTTCCAGTCTTCCAGACACCATCTGCAAAGACTCTCGAACTTCGGAATGCTGTCCCGAATCGTCTCGGAGAGCATGGAGGACTGGACAATTTTCCGAATTCGCTGGTGGAAGGCTCCCTCCCAGGACGGATGGTTGAGGACTCTGTCAATGGACGGGGGATATATCGCCTTGAAAGACTTATGCTTGGTCGCAAGGATAAACTTGGCATGCTCCGGGGTGGACGTAATTATGGTCGGACTTCCCAGGATATGCGTCCTGTAGATCTCTCCGAACCTGCAAGCGTGAAGAGAACAGCATTATTCTCGAGTCGACTCTGCACAGACGAAGAAGCAGAAGGAGAAGACTCGAAACAGAATTAATCTGGAGGAAATGGTGGAAGATCAAAGTGGAGGACAGAAAGAACTGTTTTTTCTTTACCGTGCGTAACGCTCGCGGAAGAACTGATCCGGACTCTTGTAGAAGAAGTGGAGACTCTCGCCGAGCCAGGGAATGAACCACCAGCGGCCTCTGGGAATTTTACCACTGCCACTCTGGGCGATGTACAGGCTCCATTGCACCAGGAACACAGGAAACGTCAACAGCACTAAGGCACAAGCGATGAGGACTCCGATCAAAACCATGCTGCTGCTGCTGCCGCTCCTGCTCGAGAAAATTATGTGTGACTTTCACTGCCGCGCCTTTATCGCTTCGGTTAGCGCGGCGCGAGGTAAGACATAGCTGCTTTCTTTGCGACTAACACAAAGTTCGTGCGTGCAGCTCAGCTTCTCGGCTTGATAACAACGAGCAGCGTCGTCAACAGTTCATGCGCGTGTCATCCAACAACACCTACTGCATACAGACGCAAGACAAAATTCCTATCTGCCTATCGCCAAGCCGAAAGCTGCCTGTTGCTGTTGGACGTTAGAGTTCGAGAAAGCAACTCGTCAAGTAGGAAAAAGCAGAGACCAGGGAATGAACGCAAATCCAAAGAAGGCGAGGCAGCGCTTGAATCAAAGCTGCAAGCTGATGAGCCGCTGCCGCTGCTGCTGCTGCTGCGACTGCATGGTCTGAAAGGGAGAAGTTATTTCAACTCCGCCCAGCTCCAGACATATACGCATCAACCTGATCCAAGTTGTGCGTGCCGTCAGCCGGATATTTATGAAGAGAGCTTCATCAATACCACGACTCCTTCAATGGGGGCTCTGGACTGAGCAAAAAGAACTCGAGCAGAGACAAAGGCAAAGACGCGGCAGTGGTGAACAGGCCTAGCTCACATGGGCATTACCAGACGAGCAGCAGACACGTAAAAGAAAGAAAGCCGAGGGGGTGGACTCGTGAAGATGGGAAACAGTGCTAGCGAAGAACGCAACGGTGATAGTCGTCTTGTGCTGAAACAGAGCTCTGCGCGGCTGTGCTATACTGCCGGAGAGGTAAGTGTGTAAGTGTGAGAGATTGAGAGCTCTGCTAATGCCTCCTCTTATACTTTTCCAGGCTGGGCTTCTACGCGCTCGTCGATAGCAGCAGTGGCAACCAGTGGTTCGCTCGGCTTCTACGCGCTCGTCAATAGCTACGTACAAACAAGTCGCTGGTAGCCTTGCTAGCGTACAAACTTCGCAGGAATTACCAGGCACAAGAGCACAGTAGCCGCGCGCGCACGCACGCACTCCACAGTGTGAGTGCTTCGCAGGGTACGTTTAAAGCTGGTGATTTGCTCCTCATCTCGGCTTTAAGGCGGGATGAGCTCGAGTAAGCCAAGGTTGCTTAGGTGGCGACTCGTTGATTTTGGGCCGTGAGCTTGACAGGGAAGAACTTGTGCGACGTTTTGGAATCTTGACTCCTCCTGGATTGGCGTCGAAAAGCTTTGGCGTCAAAAAATGGGAGCGGGATTGCGATCGTGAATTGATCGAGAAAAGAGGAACCGACAGTGGAATTCGCTGTCCCGTCTAGATCTCTATTCCCGGTAATTGGCGCGGTTTTGTTTTTAAATTCGAATGTTTGAAATTTAAATGCGATTTGGCGCGCCCGCTATCTCCATCCCTGGCAGCGTGTGGTCCCCGGGCTTGTGGTCCGTGACCCGTGGCAGTGAGGCTCACGAGTCTGGTGTCCGGTCACAGCACACCCAATTTCTTTCCCCCGGCTCTGTCCTGGCCAAGGCAAATTCGCGGGCAAATTCGCGGGATTTCGATTTAATGTCGATTTCTTAGCTCGGGTTTGTCGATTTTGCTAATTCGATCCCTTCTCTCAAGTGGGCTGTCGATGGATTGAGCCCAGATCTCGGTTTGGGGGTCGGGTCCGATCAAAGCTTTTTCTTCGCGCTGTTGACACTAATGTGAAATGTGGAGGCCAGGAAGAGAGAGAGAGAGAGCGAGGCAAAAACAAAAGAAAGAATAGAAAATCCTTTCTTTGCTCGCCTCCCTCCTTCTGGACCAATGTCCAAATACAATGTTCCAACGCCAAGTGGGGTTCTTTCTCCTGGAAGAGCAATGATCTGGGCCGTCCGCTGATGATGAAGAGAGATAATCTGGGCCGTCCGCTGATGGCCCATCGCAGCCGTTGGTTTAAGCCTGGCACCTTTGTTAGTGGCGCATTGGCGAGGGAGCGCTATGGCCGCTACTAACGAAGCCTACTACGTCTCCAACCCTAGTTCCTGGGCTAGGGTTAGGGCTTACAGGAGGGAGCGATGGCGGAGGAGAGTGATTCCAGGCGCGCCAGCAGCGCCAGGAGGCCGCGCACGGATTTGGCCCGCCGGCGCCCACATTCGCAGCCCGATCGGCTGCTGACGGTTTCTCGTAGGAATTCTAGCGGCCCGGGGAAGATGGAGGGCGCCGGCGAGGAGGTTTGTAGGCCGAGCGAGGAGAAGAGCGTCAGGGTGTTCAAGCGCAGGGAAATTGGGACGTGTAACGAGGACAAGAGCAAGAACGGTAGGAATGGGGGGAAAACGAATGGAAAATCCAAGGCCGGGAGCGAGGAGAAGCCACCGGATGCAAAGAGACGTCGCCAGCGCTTGGTTCTCGAGGTTCGTATCCTTCGCTCCTTTCTTTGATCCTTTTCATCCTTTGCTTGTGGGCTAACTTTTGTCATTCTTTTTGTATATGAATCCAGGGCTCGGACGAGGACTCCGAACCGTCCGAGAAGAATGGCAATGGAAGTAAAGACTCTTCCAGCCCGAGCAAGCGAGCGGAGTCCAAACCGGTTGCCAAGGCCGCTCCGGAAGGCGTGGGGTTGAGGAAAAGCTCGCGAGTTGTGAAGAGACGCACCTTCGACGACGAGATAGACTTTGACGAGGTGATAAAACGTAGGAGGAGGCCGCCGCAGCAGGATAGTGCGAAGGAGGCTGCTGCCAAACAAGTTGACGAGAACACGGACAGTGCGGATGACGATCACCCGAGGAAGAAGCCAAGGAGAGGAAGCATTCAGGAGCTCCAGTCCGCTAGCGAAAAGCCAAAACAACGAGGTGGTTCGGTAGTAACTCAAGAGAATGCTGTGCCAAGGGAAAAGCCCCTGACTGCAAGACAAAGGGCCATGCAAGCGAAGGATAGCGGCATACTAGAACAACCAAGTACGTCTGGAAGAGACGAGGCTCAGAAGGTAGATTCTCCGAGCGATAGCGTGGACTCGAAGGAGAAAGCGACAGTGCCTTTGACGGCCAGGCAGAGGTCGCTTCAAGCATGCAAGGATGGCGACGGGAACTTTGGGCTCATTGAGTTTCCCGAGGGTCTAAATCATACTGATCGAAGTACGTCACTGGTCTTTTTGGTTCTTTGTCCTTTTTTTTTCCTTCATGGTAAAGTGTTTGGATGCAGGACGGAAAGCCAAACTTACTGACGAAGAAAAGCTTGCGAAGAAAGCTGAAGCGGCTAGCAAACGAAAACAGCAAGTAGAAAAGGCTGCAAAGGAGATACAGGTAACTTTATTTGCGTATCATGGACCAAAGTAAACCGATGTTTCTCTTATGCAGGCGTCTGCCATACAAAAAATCCTGAATCAGGACTCAAATAGAAAGAAAAGAGAGGAAAAAATACAAAAGCAAAAACAAGAACTGGCAGAGGTTTGTGATCCTTATCAGACTTTCAAGCTCGTAACTCGAGAAACTATGTGCAGGAAAAGAAAGCTGCTGAATTGGAAGTCGCTACTAACTCCGTTCGCTGGATTATGGGTCCTTCTGGGACTACGGTTTCGTGGGCTCAAGATGAGTTCCCAGCTCTTTTCTCTTCCGGGCCTATTAGGCAAGTCTTTTTCGAGGTACGAGTGGAATGACAATTTTGCTGTGCTTTTGCAGGTATCCCCCTCCTCGGGAAAAGTGCGCTGCATGTGATAATGCGTACAAATATCGGGATTCGAAGTCCAATCTGCCTCTTTGCAGTCTGCAATGTTACAAGGCAGTGCAACAACCATTGAAGCCGGCATTAGAAGTTTCTCCGGCTCAGTAGTTGTGATGAGGTACCATTGAAATTCATACTTTTTTCAGCTAAACGATCTAGCTGGTAGCACAGGCAAATTGTGGTTACGCAGACAAATATGTTCTAAAGAAAATCGAAAGTGATAGTACCTTGGGCGACACACGATTGTCATTCACTCGTTTTGGTTTGGACTAACTTGTTTGTTATAAGTTTGTTGCAGTGGCATATAAGGCTCGCTCTGGCCTTTCCAGTGGCCGTTGCTCCAGTGCTTTCAGATGAGCACTTCACTGCTGGTAGTCTTCTTCATCCTTACAAGGTAAGACAGCGAAGTTTTGTCTTTCGATAGACTGGCTAACAGCGAAATGACAGAGCGGCCGTCGCCGAGGATGCAGCTCCACCACTCATGCAGCCTATACAGGATTTTCCTCCCGCGTTTGATCCTCCTCCGCCTCCACAGCAGGACGGGGCTTCCACGGTTCGAATTTTTAACAAGGCCAACCCCTCGCTCTCGCTAACCGGTTTGTGGAATGGGAAAGTGGTGATGACGCTTGGAAACGGGACGATGCCTTACCAGGTCGGATGTTATACACGTTCTTTGCTCCTCCTTTTTGGCTCATCCTTTTCTCTTCCGCTTGCAGCAATGGTTTGTAGATACTTCGTGGGGGACGAGATTCACAGACGCGGTTGGCTACAAGGCCTTCATGCTGGTGAACAAGGCGACTGGCATGATACTCCGGCATGGCTATTTGGAAAACTCCGCGGTAAGCGAGCTTGGAACTTGATAGAGCACGAAGTTTACTCGTGTGTCTTTCCTTCTATATCTTACAGGTGAGTTGCGGGATCGTGAAGGGTGACTTGGTGGATAGCTTGTGGACGAGAGGCCCCGACTTACAGGGATTCCACACCATCAGAGCTTGCAGCAAAGTGGAGCTGATAATGGACGTGGAGCGCGCGGATATGAAGAAGCACATACTCTTGAAAGAAGGATGCAAAGTGGTGATGTTTAAGATGAGCCAGGAAGAAACGCAGTACTGGAGAATGGAAGCCATAGTTTCATCGAGCTAAGGAATGAAAAATTATAGATTTTGGAGTAACGTCCGATCAAATCTCTTACGTTAGAGTCCACATACGATGTACGGGAAAAAGATATCCTTGTCTACCGCAAGGTCTTAGCCTCCGTGGAGATAGGTGGTAACTGTCAATGGCTGTTGTTAACGTTTGCGGCCAGGATCCTCGCAAGCTCTTGGAATGGACGGCTGTCATTGCTCGTGCTCGCCACGAGCATAAAGCGAGAGTTCCTTTGGAACGATCCGGCTTCCTCGTTCCAGTGTCGAGAGAAAAAGAGAGAGTAGCGAGGATGATCCTGGAGGTTCTCGCGAGGAATGCTTTCGAGGAGTTTGCGGCGGGAATGCTCAAGCCGGTGGCAGCGCTGGCGATTGTCGGCATGGCTATCGCGCTCTCGCTCGTCCAGCGGCTTCAACTGGAGCAGGAGATGGTCACCTCCATCGCCAGAGCCTTCGTCCAGCTCGCCCTCATCGGCTTCATCCTCCAGTTCATCTTCGAGCAGAAGAACGCCGTGTGGATCTTCGTGGCTTACACCTTCATGGTAAGATCTCTTCTTTCTCCTGCTTGTTCTTCGTCTAGAGCTTGAGAAAGAAGAAAAGAATGGTACCTTGTAGGTGATCGTCGCGGGATACACGGCGGGGCGACGAGCAAGACACGTCCCACGAAGTCCATACATCGCTGGAATCTCCATCTTCATCGGCACTGGTGTTACGCTCGCGCTGCTACTGCTGCTTCGGGTGTTTCCACTCACGCCCCGCTACATGATCCCGGTGAGTGGAATGATGGTTGGAAACTCCATGACAGTCACCGGGGTCGCCATGAAAAACCTGCGAGACAACCTCAAGATGCAAATGAACCAGGTAAGTTCGGAAGGCTCGAGTGGAACCAGTTAGAACTAAGAAAACAAAATCACCTTTTGTTCTTCCAGGTTGAAACGGCTCTAGCTCTCGGAGCAACGCCGAGCCAGGCGATCAAGCGACCGATGAAGAGAACTTTGATACTGGCCTTGAGTCCCGTCCTGGACAACACGAAAACGGTGGGATTAATCTCGCTGCCTGGTGCGATGACGGGACTTATCATGGGTGGCGCGTCGCCGCTGGAAGCTGTGCGTCTCCAGATGGTGGTGATGAACATGCTCGTCGGGGCCGCTACTTTCAGCAGCCTTGTGGCCGCGTACTTGAGCTGGCAGTATTTTTTCACCAAGACCATGCAAGTCGAGACCAAGGTGTTCCTGGATGAGTGAAGTAAATGTTAGTTTCATGGAGAAAATCGCAGAAAACTTACAAAGACTTGCGAAACTTGGCGAGGATTTTGGGCTCTTTGGAACAAAGAAACCGATCCTTCACAGGCAGAAATCCAAGAGAACAAAGTGAAATTTCCACCGGACAAATGGAAATCGAATGAGAAGAAATAGTTCTCGACCGAAAGGCTGGAAGTTCTTATGAAACACAAGAAAGTTCTTACAAACAAAAGATTCCTGGCCAGTGCTAGGCGGCAGCTTGGGCTTCCTGCAAAAAATCCAAAAGCGAGAGGATAAGCAGGAATTTCTAGTTTGGAATCCTTCTAGTGCTGATGATACCTGCTGCTGGGCTTTCTCAATTATGCGCCTATCCCTGTCGTCCATGAGCTTGTCCCATTTATCGTTCCTCACGGGCTTGGGCTGCTCGATCCAATCCAAGAGAGATTTCACGGCCTACATTCTGGGAGACGAAGTGCTGCTTGCTTAACTTACCTTGCCCATGGTCTTGACATGAGCCATATGAGGAAGATAGCCCATGAGAAAGAGAGCGCCGCCAATGATGCCCATCGGGACCATGCTATGCCACCACGCCATAGCTCAAATGCCCTAATTCTTACATCTTAAAGCATTTTGAAAATTTCCAATTTTTTATGAATCAATAATTTGTAATTATAATTATAATAAAATTTTCTTACCTGATCAAAGAATTATTTATATTTTAATATATGTAAAATGTGAAAATCCCTATATTTAGAGTAGGAGTAATAAGATATAATTTTAAAAAATATTAATTTTAATGGGCTTATAATGTTTTAAAAACCATTTTTTTTATATTTCTAAGTAATGGAAACCACAATTATGAGTAGTTTTTATTACGCATTTCTAAGTCCTTCTAAAAATCTTCACTTCTTTTATGTAACATTCTTTTGTAAAGATGTTTTATATCTTGAAAAATATATAAATTTGCAAAAATATATTACTTATTATTTCTTTCATATAGGCTCTTTTAAAAGTTATATTTTAAATTTTCACATAAAAGTCTTTTACATCCTTATCCATAATTAACATTTGTATAATGTAATTTTGAAGTTTCTCAAAGATTTTATCTCCTTTAAAAGTTCAAATGGAGCGTAAAATGCAAAAATATTCATAAAGATATTATTGATATCAAAGAATTACAAAAAAAACATTTTTTTATATTCATCTTTAATAAAAAAAAATTCATTTGAGCTCATAAACATCATCTTCTCATAAACTTGATCTTTGAATATTCTTCAAGAATCAAACTACATTATCCATAACTTGTCAACTAATATCATGATCACAATAAATAATGGCAAAACACCAAGAATAGGACAAATTGTGTAATCATATCCCACAAAAGTTGAAAATGACAACACATCAAGGATGGGTACAACACCAACATAATTACAACTCATAACACCAAAAGTTCAATCTAACAAAGTAGCATTAACAACCTAAAGTGATATACTCCTTGATTAATGATTGCATGGCATGGTAGAAGAAGAGAATGCAATAAAGATCAAAAGAAAGAACATATTTATAGCTAAAATTCTAAATCTTGGAAAAAATTAATACAGATATAAATTTAAAAGAGAATGAAGAAATAAAAACAAAAAATACAATCCCAAACACTAGAGCAAAGCACTATTAAAAAGTTTTACCCTTCAAGGACAAATTGTAGTGCCTCTCATCTCAATATCGAAATAAATATATTAATTAGGGTTTAGACCCCTACTTATATACAAGAATGGATGGATTAAATTTAGTCCTAAATGGACGGTTAGGCAGGGTAATACATGTATATATATATATATATATATGTATTTGTAAGCCACAAATTTTTCCTTTCCAATTTGTTAACTTACCTCGTATATTTGACCACCACTGCCTTGGCCTTAGTTAAATTCCTTTGCCAAGGTTCCTATCTATTGTATTAACTCTTACTTGGTCTTGCTTAATTTCAGCAACTCACTATACGAATAATAAAGCATTAGCCATCCATCCATAGATTCCCAAATTTTCTCCAAATCCCCCTCTCCGATTAGACTGAACTTAAAGTTCAATTACACTCCCATAAGCATAAACAATCAAACACACCAAGCTTCCATGTTTCTAACATCTCTTAGTACAATAAAATTTGATTATGGGACCCTCTAAATCCCAAACCTTAGATGCAACATTTATTTTAGGGCACCGAAGGGAAAGATCATGGCCTAACAGCCTGATATAGATATTTCTACTCCCCCACTTCCATTCTGAAGGGAAGGCCCAAACCCCTAGGAAGGGGTGAGGATTAATGAGCCAAAAGGTACTCAAGTAGGGCACCACTCCACAAAAGTTAAGAACACCGTAATCAATTTCTCTTTCGAGAATGAGAGTTGCTTTTGAGCATTTCCTTGGGTGGCCCCTCCAACACTACTCGAGCTCATGCTCACTCCTACTTAAGGCCCCTAAACCCTAGTCTTAACCTCAAATCAGTTTAGAAGCATTATTGAATAGTTCCTTTAAGATTTATTATACTTTTGGAACCCTTTACAGTTGCCTCCCTCTCGGGAGACACATGCTTTCGGCTTTTACCCTGCAATCTGTATTAGTATTCAAACTTGGTCTTGGACTCGACCTTGAACTTGGTCTTGAACTCAATCTCGAACTCACTCTTGGACCTAACCTTAGACTCTATCTTGGAATTGATCTCAGCCTTGGTCTCAAACTCAATCTCAAATTTCGGACTCGAACTCAATCTTGGTCTCAAACTCAGTCTTAAACTTGGTCTCAGAGTTGGTTTTAGACTTGATCTAAAACTCAGTTTCATGTGATAAATTCTTTATCATTTCGGTTGTGCTTTCAGGGATCTTTTACCCTTTGACACCTCGGGGAGTTGGTTCTTTATACAAACTTTACAACTATAAATAAGTTTAAAGTTTTTAATGTTTGGGTAAAATAATTTAGTAACAATAATAAATCTTGTTTAGAAGTGCAAAACCAAACTCTAAGCTGGTAAAAATAAATTCAATGACCCAAAACATTTTAGAAATTGGATAGTATACAAGAAAATATTAATTATAATATTTAACTACTATTTCATTATTTTACACTTCAATTTCATTGATCTCTTGTATAAATTGAACTGTTTATCTAAAGATGTATTAAAGTAGTGGAAAGAGGAAAAATTAATAATCTTTAGACACAAAACAAATAATTTATATATTTTAAGCACTTCAAAAAATTTAAGTGACAAATGGAGTTATTGAATTTTATTAAAACTGGTATCATTTATTATTTTCTAAAGATAATTCATAGTTGTGACCAAATTATAGTTTTATTGGTTTTCAAAACATAAAAAATTTATTTATACTAATTTAATTAAGAAAAATCAAATTAGAAAAAATTAATAGCAGAAAATTACAACCATTAGATTGAAGAATATTCTAAAGTATACACATATTCTAGATAAATTTCTTATGCAAACAAAATAATAGTAATAATGACGTAAGTAAGATTTTGTCAAGTAGTGGCCCACTTCAAACATTAGAGGTAATATCTAAAACATGGGCAGGGCAGGAACTCCCACATTGTCAACACAGAGTGCCGGATCCCATTGCAACTGCTGTGTTTCATGGAACCTTCTCCAAGCCTATCCATCCTTTAAATACTTTCACAACCATCTCACAACTCAAGGAAAGAAAGAGGTCACTCTTCTAATTCTTAGCATTGCTCTCTTGTTTGTTTCCTCAAGTTCCAGGGGTCACTCAAGAACACGATGATGATCACACTCTTCCAATTTCTCGTCATTGCGGCACCAATCTTCCAGGTGATCACAGCCTCCGACGCCGATCCCCTCCAGGACTTTTGTGTGGCCGACCTCGCAAAGGACCTCACTCTCAATGGCTACCCTTGCAAGCGAGCAGCCAACACCACCACTGAGGATTTCATCTTCTCGGGCCTTCGAAACTCCGCAAACACCAGCGGCCCATCGAGAGCCGACGCGGTGTTTGGCTTCGTCCACAGTTATCCGGGGCTCAACTCTCTCGGCCTCTCCATAGCCAGGCTCGACTTTGCTCCCGGCGGTCTCATCCCTCCACACACGCACCCACGAGGCTCAGAGATCATCTACGTCGTGGAAGGGAGCTTGTACGCCGGATTCGTCACCACCCAGAACCAGCTCTTTGCTCGGGTCATCTCCAAAGGCGACGTGATGATCTTCCCGCGGGGTTTGATCCACTGGCAGCTCAACGTCGGTAACACCACCGCCATGGCCATCGTGACGCTGGATTCGCAGTCACCGGGCTTCCAGCTTATCGCAAGCTCCATGTTTGGATCGGACATCCTGGACGAGGTGCTCGTCAAGACCTTCTTTATTGATGAGAATGCGGTCCGGCAGCTCAAGGCGACGTTCTCTGGCTCCTCCTAAATAGTTCACTTGAAAGTAAAAATAAATTTTGTACGGTAGATTTTATGGAAACTTGATCGTTCTTTCTTTCATTTTCAACACGTTAACTTCACTGACGTTTGTCGACTTTGTCGCTTAGTTTATTTTTCATGTGCATAAATTGACGTGGAGGAGATGAGTGTGTTGTCAGGATCCAGCGCAACTGTCATCCTCCCCTCGAGCACAGCGTCCTGCAGCGGCAGGAGCGTCACACTCTCATCATATTTTAAAGGTTTATTTAGGAAAGGTCCACAAAGTTGAAATATTGTCTCACACTTTTGAAGATGATAAATTTCTTCTTATTGACCTTATCTAGCACATTTTATATAATTTTTAGTACACTATTGATTTCTTTAAGATTCTCCGATTTGAAACTGGCCAGCAAGCAAATCCAACAAAAGTACACCACTGCCATTCCGGCCGCAAGGAAATGTGCTACTGGAAGACCAAAGGGGGATTGTCCAAGTACTGGAATCGTGATTTTGATCACATGATGTCTTTTATTATACGTTCCACACTCTAGCACAGAACGGTCTGGATAGGAAATTAGAGGCCGGGGGATTGGTTGGACGATGCAAACGATTGCGAAATGAAGGGAATTTTAGGATTGTTTTATATAAAACATCTAAACTTTCTAAACTTCACACTCATATTTTAACCTTTAAAGAACTCACTGGAAGTCAAGATCATTTGAAACTAGAAAACTATTGGCAGGCTGACGTGTCAGTTGTGCAGAGTTTTTGGGGAGCTAGGCGTGGCAAAGGGGAGGCCGATGGAGCTTTGGAAATGCGTACAAAGATTATTTCGACAAAGAATGCATACACCGAAGATCAGAAACTTGTGGATCTAAAACAGATGTAAATCATGGCGTGTCAAGCAGGACCTTCCACATTGTCAACACATTGCACCTTCCATCCTTCGTGGAACTTCCACATTGTCTTGGCACCCACGCCTTTCCATCCTTCAAATACCATCTCACAACTCAAGGTACTTCTCAAAAAAGAGATTTTAATTCTTCTCACAATCGTTTGTTTCCTCAAGTTCAAAAACACGATGATGTTCACAGTCCTCCAACTTCTCGTCATTGCGGCACCAATCTTCCAGGTGATCTTAGCCTCCGACCCCGATCCCCTCCAGGATTTTTGCGTGGCCGACCTCGCAAAGGACCTCACTCTCAATGGCTACCCTTGCAAGCGAGCAGCCAACACCACCACCGAGGATTTCATCTTCTCGGGCCTTCGAAACTCCGGAAACACCAGTGTCCCATCGAGAGCCGTGGCGACATTTGGCTTCGTCAACGATTATCCGGGGCTCAACACTCTCGGCCTCTCCATAGCCAGGCTCGACTTTGCTCCCGGCGGTCTCATCCCTCCACACACGCACCCACGAGGCTCAGAGATCATCTACGTCGTGGAAGGGAGCTTGTACGCCGGATTCGTCACCACCCAGAACCAGCTCTTTGCTCGGGTCATCTCCAAAGGCGACGTGATGATCTTCCCGCGGGGTTTGATCCACTGGCAGCTCAACGTTGGCAACACCACCGCCATGGCCGTGGTGACGCTAGATTCGCAGTCACCGGGCATCCAGCTCATTGCAAGCTCCATGTTTGGATCGGACATCCTGGACGAGGTGCTCGTCAAGACCTTCTTTATTGATGAGAATGCGGTCCGGCAGCTCAAGGCGACGTTCTCTGGCTCCTCCTAAATAGTTCATGGTTTCATATAGAAACTTAGCAAAATAATAACAACCATCTCAACATAGCCCAAGTGGCACATTTGCAAAGGTGACATGATGAAGTTGGAATTTGCACCTTCACCACTGCTTCAGCCACCAATTCCCTCGTGCAAAACAATTAGGATAAAGTCTTGCTTGCCCGGTCAACTCATAGTCAAAATTGATTTCCGAATGATGCTTTGAATTCGGTTAATGAAGCAAGATGGCGCAGGTAAACAAAACCATAATCTTTACAAAGCATGTTAACCAGGTGCCATTGTCGAGGACGTGTTCAAGTTTGCCTCTGGGTGGATGATGTTTGCCTCAGGGGTGTCAATCTCTCAAGCTCCTTATCATCTGCCAGGAAGCACAAGAACAACTTACTGGGACCAATGCCAAAAACAAAGGTGTCCACAAAGCTGTGTTTGTGAGGCGTAAAAATGTGGAAACTTTTATCCTTTGTAGCCACAGGCGCTGGAAACAAATGCGAAAAAAGCCGTGCTCTCAAACTCCAAGCCAAAAGAGAGGTTGTATTTCGTCAAAAGTCTATCTCGACAAAAGCACACAGCCATGCAATTTCAAGCGCAAACAAACTATCAGTAAGTCGAAAAGAAAGAATGCAAGCAAGCAAGCAGGCTATTAAACATGCCTATACAAAAATAAATAATGCAGGAAAAATGCTGGGTAGAGAGGTTGAGGGACTTGCTGTGGAATTGACTTTGCAGCCCGCAGCTCACTTGGCTTTCGTTTAAAAAGTTCAAATGGTGATAAATATTGTAGTGCATATGATCATAGGATAAAATTTAAATATACTATCACTATAGATTTTTGGAACCTTAAGGATAAATAGAGATAAAATAACTATGAAAGACTATCTCATCAAGTAATTACCCTTTTTTCAATTAGTTTAAGGGGAGAGAGATAGAATGCATTATAGTATCAGAGTAAATGAATATAAATTTGATTCCCATTGATTAGTGGCTAATTAAAATATAATATACCCTTGAACAAGGTTATGAATGTGACTGTAGATATTAAAAGTTATCTATCAGTTAATTCTTTTTCCTTATTGCCACAAGCAGAAGGTTGATATTGCTGGACCCTTTATCAATCCCTTTTATGCTAGTGGAATTAACAAGGTATTTCAAGTGTATTTAGACTAGACGAGCATAAGGATGAAATTCTTATGTGCTATTAATTAAGCATACTTAGTTTGGTAAAAAGTTCCTATCTCATTATGTCTTACATTAGCTAGCAACAAAAACCCCCATGTATTGAGATTAATCCTTTAATATCACTAGATGATAGTTTATTATGTCTACCAAAGACTCTTACTATCATACCCTAAATTTGAAATTATACATATATATATATATATATCCCAATATATATTTCTATAGTACCCTTTTTCAATTGAGGGTGCATTACAATATAAAGAATGAATTATTTTTATTTTTGCAATTCTTTGATATCAATAATATCTTTATGAATATTTTTGCATTTTATGCTTAAGTACTCAAGATAGGTATATTGATTAGGGTTAAACTTATATACAAGAATGGATGGACTAGATTTAATCCCTAATGATCTATATGCTATAGTACTATAATTAATGTATTATGTAGCCAAGGTAATACACACAAATTTTATTAAATAATTTTCATATTTAATAAAAATATTTTTCACATTGTTCTACATTACAACCATTCCTATGATTTTTGTATGATTTTTACCATATATCGCTGTGGATAAGTTTAAATTTTTTAATGCTTGGGTGAAATAATTTAGAAATAGTAATAAATCTTGTTTAGAAGTGTAAAACAAAACTCTAAGTTATAAAAAAAATTTAAATGATCCAAACCATTTTAGAAATTGGATAGTATATAGAAAATATTAATTATAATTTTTAACTACTATTTCATTATTTTGCACTTTAACTTTATTGATCTTTTGTATAAATTGAATTGTTTATCTTAGAATGTACTAAAGTAGTGGAAAGAGAAAAAATTAATAGCCTTTAGACACAAAACAAATAATCTATACATTTTAAGCACTTCTAAAATTTTAGGTGACAAATGGAGTTACTGAATTTTATTAAAACTGGTATCATTTGTTATTTTCTAAAGATGATTCATAGGAGTGACAAAATTATAGTTTTAATGGTTTCAAAACATAAACACATTATTTATACTAATTTAACTAAGAAAATTCAAATTATAAAAAGTTGAATGGCAGAAAAAATTACAACCATTAGAATGAAGAATATTCTAAAGTTACAGATAAATTTGTTATAAAATATTAATAATAATGACGTAAGTAAGATTTCTTCAACTAACGCTGCAAAGATTTAGTGGCCCACTTCAAAGGATACAGGAAGTAATATATAAAACGTGGGCAGAGCACCATCAAACACAGAGTGACGGATCCCATCGCAACTGCTGTGTTTCATGGAACCTTCTCCAAGCCTTTCCATCCTTTAAATACTTTCACAACCATCTCACAACTCAATCAAAGGAAGAGGTCACTCTTCTAATTCATAGCATTGCTCTCTCGTTTGTTTCCTCAAGTTCCAGGGATCACTCAAGAACACAATGATGATCACACTCCTCCAATTTCTCGTCATCGCGGCACCAATCTTCCAGGTGATCACAGCCTCCGACGCCGATCCCCTCCAGGACTTTTGTGTGGCCGACCTCGCAAAGGACCTCACCCTCAATGGCTACCCTTGCAAGCGAGCAGCCAACACCACCACCGAGGATTTCATCTTCTCGGGCCTTCGAAACTCCGGAAACACCAGCGTCCCATCGAGAGCCGTGGCGACATTTGGCTTCGTCAACGATTATCCGGGGCTCAACACTCTCGGCCTCGCCATAGCCAGGCTCGACTTTGCTCCCGGCGGTCTCATCCCTCCACACACGCACCCGCGAGGCTCAGAGATCATCTACGTCGTGGAAGGGAGCTTGTACGCCGGATTCGTCACCACCCAGAACCAGCTCTTTGCTCGGGTCATCTCCAAAGGCGACGTGATGATCTTCCCGCGGGGTTTGATCCACTGGCAGCTCAACGTTGGTAACACCACCGCCATGGCCATCGTGACGCTGGATTCGCAGTCACCGGGCTTCCAGTCCGTTGCAAGCTCCATGTTTGGATCGGACATCCTGGACGAGGTGCTCGTCAAGACCTTCTTTATTGATGAGAATGCGGTCCGGCAGCTCAAGGCGACGTTCTCTGGCTCCTCCTAAATAGTTCATGGTTTCATATAGAAACTTAGCAAAATAATAACAAGGATCTCAACATAGCCCGAGTGGCACATTTGGAAAGGTGACGTGATGAAGTTGGAATTTGCACCTTCACCACTGCTTCAGCCACCTTTTCCCTCGTGCAAAACAATTAGGATAAAGTCTTGCTTGCCCGGTCAACTCATAGTCAAAATTGATTTCCGAATGATGCTTTGAATTCGGTTAATGAAGCAAGATGGCGCAGGTAAACAAAACCATAATCTTTACAAAGCATGTTAACCAGGTGCCATTGTCGAGGACGTGTTCAAGTTTGCCTCTGGGTGGATGATGTTTGCCTCAGGGGTGTCAATCTCTCAAGCTCCTTATCATCTGCCAGGAAGCACAAGAACAACTTACTGGGACCAATGCCAAAAACAAAGGTGTCCACAAAGCTGTGTTTGTGAGGCGTGAAAATGTGGAAACTTTTATCCTTTGTAGCCACAGGCGCTGGAAACAAACGCGAAAAAAGCCGTGCTCTCAAACTCCAAGCCAAAAGAGAGGTTGTATTTCATCAAAAGTCTATCTCGACAAAAGCACACAGCCATGCAATTTCAAGCGCAAACAAACTATCAGTAAGTCGAAAAGAAAGAATGCAAGCAAGCAAGCAGGCTATTAAACATGCCTATACAAAAATAAATAATGCAGGAAAAATGCTGGGTAGAGAGGTTGAGGGACTCGCTGTGGAATCGACTTTGCAGCCCGCAGCTCACTTGGCTTTCGTTGCCCTGTCACAACCTCAAGAATTAAGACTGTTCTTGTTCTGAATTGATTGCAGTTTGAGAGCTTACTGGTTGGTGTTCTTTGGAGAAACAGGACTTCGGCTGGGACTGCTGCTAGTAGCTCTACAATCAAAGAGAAAGTTAGTGGAAAGCGCCAACAGCGAAAGGATACCTCTTTGGACTTCTGCTTCTCGTAGATTTCCTTGCTCCCCCCCGGACAGGTGATCTCTGCTTTTGCAGCAGTGAGAAAACAAAACAGGATTGAGAAGTATTACAGCTACTTACTCTTCTCACTGGACTAGGAGATCCGGATGAGTAGGAGCTTGACCTGCCCCGCCTGTTTGGTGGTGATCTTGCTCTGGAAAGACAGTATTCTGTTAGCCAGCAAGAATTTGAAGCAAGGAAAACAAACCTTCTAGGAGCCGAACGCGATCTGGAACGCGATCGCATCATCCGCCTTGGAGGCGAGCGCATACGCCTCGGTGGAGGGGTCCTTGAACGACGTCGAACTGGGGAAGACCTCCGTGGTGGTGTACGTCCTCGCCTGACTGGAAGTGGTGACCTGGTTGCGAATAGCACAGCGGTAAAACCTCAGAACACATAAAGCTTTTCTATTGCATACCTGCGCCTGTAAGGAGCTGGCGATCGCTGACGACCCATAGGCCTTCGTATTGGGCTCCTGCAAATTCATATAGCGCATTAGAATCACGATGAGGACGGCCGAGAGAAAATTTACCTGTTTGGAGACCTCCGTCGCCTTCGGAATCCTGGTGAAGGTGACCGTCGCCTTACCGGCGACGAAGCTGGTGGCCTTCGTCGCGGTGGCACAGCGTCTCGTTTTGGAGACACCCCTCGTGCCGGGGATACCTTTCTCGTGAGCTTTACACTGATAACGAGTCCATCGACTTGAGCCTACAAACAAGGAAAAAAAAAGTGTAAGTCCCACACACAGGAAAAAAAAAAAGAAAAAGAAAAAGAATGCCAACCCCATCCATGAACTGTTGAGCTTTTTCAGCATCCGATTTGCTCTTGTAATCCACGTATGCAAATCCCTTTGGAAGATTCACCTGGAAAGAGGGGAAATTTAGAAGAAAATAAAGAGAAGCCTACGCGAGAATGCTGTCAGGAAGAAGTGTTCTTTATCCTTACCGTCTTGTCCATCGCAAGATCCACAGCAATAATATCCCCATAGTTCCCTACACAAAGCAAAAAGATCAAGTTTTGAGCGCTAGAACCCGTGGGAGCCTACCGAAAATCTCCTTGAGATGGGACTCGTTCACATTCCTCGAGAGCTGGCTCACGTGCAAGCGGCTGGAATCCTCGGCCGGCTTGGCCAAGCGCTTTCTAGGGCTCCGGCTCCGCCCGGAACTGGCGCTCGTCCCGGACGACGACGCAGACCTGGATCGCGAGCGGGAGGAGCCCGAGTAGGAGCTAGATCCCGAGCGCGCCGGCGAGGACGATTTCGGCTTGACAACCTTGGTCGCCATTCCCTCCGTCCCGTGCGCCAAAACCTCGAAAACCCTAAACCTAAAACCAAGAAACGAAATTTAGGGCAGACTTGTCGAGAGTGGGGGTAAATGGATTCGAACCGCGGACGTGATTAAATACCGCTGTTGGGATTCGAAGCCCCGACGTTTACACGCGCAACACGACACCACACTTTTCGCCTTTGTCGAACGCTTTTGTTATGGATGGGCGCCAACAAACGCGAGCCCATCTCTATCGAACAAAACAAGCCTAGAGAAGAAACAAAAAGATATGGAGAGAGGGAAGAAAATTTAAGGCAAAGAAGAAGTTGTAACAATCGATCGAGCAAAGCATTACTTTTTTATCGATCGAATCGCAACTGGGCAGCCCAGATTCCCCCCAATGCTCTGTGTAATCAATAAAACTAGAGCGCATCCAAGAGACAAATTGACAAGAGAGGTGGTGGTATTGTTCTTTGATCACGATCGCTTGGAAGAACACAAAAAAAACATAGAATTTTTTTTTTTTCTTGGAGTGGCCCTACAGAACAAAATCGACACGCACTCGAGAACAAACACGCTTTTGGAGGTGTGTGTCAAGTTTGTGCTGTGGGAAAAAGAGAACTCCTCTCCCTCTCACAATCTGGAAGAAAGTGAAAGAACTTTAGCTACGAACAAGAACAACCAAGAGAAAGAGAAAGAAAAGTCTTGCCCGGCTCGTCTCACAAAGCTTGTGCTGCCGATCCATGGATGGAAGAATCGAAGAGCTGGAGCATCAATTCACGCCGGAGAGCTCTAGCGCAGCAGCGGCATTTGGAACCAAGTAGCGCTGATCAGCCTTGCGGGAGGATTTGCAGAGGAGCTTGAGCGGCGAGCCGTGGCAATTGCTGTATCGTCGACCCAATCTCTCGTAGCAATCGATGGAGAAGAGCGAGAGCGAGAGATGGACTTCGTCTTTGCTCCACTTCTCTTGCTGCTGGACGCTCGCCTTGGCTGGAACCGAGGAGGAGCGTGACAAGAGGGGCCGGAGGCAAAGAACGTAGAGGCGGCGGAATCCCCCCAGCGCAAGAACCACAGACCTGAGCTGCGACGCTTGCGACGAGGCGCCGCTGGCGCTGGACCAGTTGATCGTGCACACGTTCTCCCACAGCGTCTCGTCCTCGGCGGCGCGCCTCCACCGGCGATTGACGCACGCCGCCATGGCCAGGGCTTTGGCGTCGAGGTGCTTGAGGATCTCGTAGAACATGTCGTCGTCGCGCTCCACCTGTGAGATCACCGTCGGCGGCTGCGACATTGCAATCCGCCACTCCAATTCCCCCGAAATCTCGCAAATCCGCGGTTTCTTGCCTGGATTCGCGAGCATCCCGGGCCGATCGAATCGATGGAAGCCGCAAGATCGATCAAATGCAGCTACCGGCGCACGAATCAGCGATCCATCCCCTGTTCTTGCAACGAGAAGTTACCAGAATCCGGGGCGAGAGGAGGGATCCGAGGCCTGGAATCGGCGAAAATCTCCGAGGCGGAGAGAGAGAGAAAGAGAGAGAGAGAGGAAGAAATTTTGCTCTTGGCGGAACAAGAGCCCTAAATCTCGGCCGTTAAATGGCGCAAGAAGCATCCAGCGGTTACAATGCAAACGCGTCACTCCATCAAGAAATGTCAACGACTGTAGCTTACAATTAATCAGCCCATTAGCCACAAACTTACAAGAAGCCCACGCGTATGTATTGGCGGTCGTGTATGTATAATAATACTCTTCGCCGAGGGAATCAAACACGCCGATGCCCCCCTTGGTTCTCTTCGTCGAGGGTATATGCCTGATTCTAGAAACCACCTGGCCGGTACTTGATTCCCCACGTAGAAGCCCTTGTCCCGCAATAAGTTAGAGCTTCCAAGCTGTCACCACTAGTACCGCATTTTGTGGCAGGACCACGCCAGCTGGGTGTCCACGTCGGCAGCCGGTTGTACTGCCGAGTACCACTGACTAGAAACTAAAACCGTTTTGTCTGCCACGCAAAAAACACAGCTGACAAAAACACTAACAAATAATAATTTTTCCAATTTTCAAATAATATTTTGTGAGATAAGTTGGAACTGCAAGACGTGTGGAAGAGAGATAGAATTTCGAGAGTGACTGCTTGGAGTGTAGCGGTTGTTCATCCCCACAAAAGAGAAAAAAAGCGAGTAGAAAAAGAGGATAAAAACGATGGTTTCATGGACTGTTGCTAGATTGAGTGAATGAGAGAAAGGACAATGGTTGCTCGTCAGGAAAGAGTGGCGTTTTGTCGGCGTCTACTATAGAAGGGACGAATCGACCTCCTATAAGTAGAATTAATTGATAAAACCCACGATTAGATTAACTAAAATTTTTATTATAACAGATTAACTTGTATTAATTGAAGTTTGTTTAGTCCACTCCAAAGCTTACACCAAGCTTTTTCTCGAGACACTAAAGCTTTGGAACGACTTGGATGACCTCTTCTTTTGTTTTTCTTCTCAACCTCCACTTATGTCGGTGTGGACGATTAGTTCCTCTGGTCTACATCATATCTTTCTCGAGTCGTCTCACTAGCAAAGTCTTGATTTGCCCGAGTCAAACCCAGATTTGGCCACCTTTTCGGTCTTATAGTATTTTGGTTGGCATTGCTTTTGTGTCCTGGAATGTTGAAATTGTATGACAGTGAAGGTTTTATAGAAGTTTTCTGAGGTGTGATGACAGTATTTTTTGTCTTATTGATATTAATAACAACAATATTTGAGAAAAAAAAAAAACAAAAGAAGTGGCAGCTGCGATGCACACTCATCAGAAATTATGGTGCACGCGAAACATACCACTCTTGTCCTCACACAAAATCTGACACAAGAAAACGAGACGAGCTTGACAAACACTCCACGACTAGCTGTTATCTGGAAACTTGGAAGCATTTGTATATATATAATTAACAACACCTTATGAGATTCTAATTATTTTGTTCTTTCTTTTTCTATAATTTTCTTAAGCCAAGTCTGCGAGCGCATAGCTTCGTTCCACGGCCTTGCACCACGAAGTATAACGCTTTTCGCGCTCCGGCTCCGCGATGCTTGGCGTGAAGGTCTGGCCGACTTCTTCATCGGCCGTGAAGATCTGCTCTTCCTTCCACAATCCGACTGCCAAACCAGCCGCATAAGCAGCGCCTAAAGCCGTTGTTTCAATGTCTTTGGGCCTCACTACGTCAGTTCCTAGAAGATCAGCCTGGAAAAACCATGCACAAACTTTAGCTTGAAAGTTTCAAAGAGTGAAAGGAAAATCAGCAAAGTCACGCAAACTAATGAAGAGAACACTCCAACTTTCCAGGAATGAAACGAAGAAAACAAGAGAACATCAACTTCCAAGCACCACTAGAGAAAGAGCTTGTTACCTGGATTTGCATCAGTAGATTGTTGACAGTAGCTCCTCCATCGACGCGCAGTACAAACTTCTCCTTGTGCTCCACCTTTGCGTCCTTGAGCATCGAGTCGAGCACTTCCTTCGCCTGGAAACACATACTCTCCAGAACGCTCCGTGCGAGATGTCCCTTGTGAGTGAACCGCGTGATCCCCACGCAAACTCCCCTCGCATCGTCCCTCCATCTCGGAGCATACAAGCCGCTGAACGCCGGAACGAAGTATACTCCCCCGGTGTTCTCCACGGTGCTAGCCAGCGCTTCTATCTCCGACGCACTCTTGATGATCCCAAGGTTGTCTCTGAGCCACTGCACTGCTGCTCCGGCGATGGCGATCGATCCTTCCAACGCGTAACAAGTTGGCGCCTTTGGCCCGAGCTTATAAGCCACGGTCGTGAGAAGCCCGTGCGTGGAAGGCACTACTTCTTCGCCAGTGTTGAGCAGGATGAAGCAGCCAGTTCCGTAAGTGCTCTTGGCCTCTCCCTTCTTGCAGTGCTGGCCGAGCATTGCCGCGTGCTGATCGCCCAAGCAACCTGCGAGTGGAACTCCGGCCAGGGGCCACCCCTCGCAAACTTTTCCAATAACTTCCGAGTTGCTGATGATCCGGGGAAGCATGTTGTAGACGTGAGGCAGCAAGTCGATCGAGATCCCCAAGCTCTCGAGGATGCCTTTGTCCCAGCTCAAAGTCTTGAGATTCATGAGCATTGTTCTCGCGGCGTTGGAGCAATCGGTGACGTGCAAGCCTCCGGAGATACCCCCGGTCATGTTCCAGATGAGCCAACTATCGACCGTGCCGAACAAAGCGTCCCCGGCGAGCACGGCCGACTTAACCTCTGGGACCGTCTCTAGCAGCCACAGTAGCTTCAAAGCACTGAAGTAAGTGCTTATGGGAAGTCCACAGCTTTCCACAAAGTGTTTGCTTCCACCGGAGAGATTCTCTTCCAAGCGTCTGCCAAGAAAGAAGATAAGAAATCACTAAAACACGACAAAACAAACAAACGAGAAAGAAAAAAGAAATACTTTAGGCTTTCCAGATCGAGCTATGGAGGTATTGAGGAAGAACGAGAAAAGAAAACGTTTCAGCCTTCATAGATCCAACAAACGAGAAAGAAGGTAAGAACTTGCTAAAAAACGAGAAAACAAACAAACGAGAAAGAAGATAAGAACTTACTAAAAAACGAGAAAACAAACAAACGAGAAAGAAAAAAAACATACTTGAGGCTTTCCAGATCGAGCTATGGAGGGAAGAACGAGAAAAGAAAACGTTTCAGCCTTCATAGATCTAACAAACGAGAAAGAAGAAAGAAAAAAATGCTTGAAGCTTAGCTATTAGGCATCGAGGAAGGACTTACTTGCAAATGGAGCTCGTTCTTCCATCCATCCAGACAATGGCATTGTACAGTGGCTTGCCAGTGCTCTTGCTCCAAATGATGCTCGTCTCCCGTTGGTTCGTGATCCCGATAGCTTTCACGGCGAAGCTAAGACCCTTGCTCGCGGCCTTGTTGAGAGTTTCCTCCATGCATACCTTGACAGACTTGAGGATTTCCAAGGGATCATGCTCCACCCAACTGAAAGAAAAATGAGAGGGATCGAGCGATCCAGCTCCTGATACTGCGAGATTTCACGAGCACTCACCCGGCCTGGGGATAGATTTGCTCGAATTCCAGCTGATGCGAGGCGACCGGCTTGGCATCCTGGTCGTAGAGGATGAATCGCGTGCTCGTCGTCCCCTGATCGATCGCGGCAACGAATGCGGCGGCATCGCCCATTTTTCCAAGCAATCTTCCAAGCAAGAAAGACCGGGATCGACCTGGGGGTCAAAATAGACAGGGGCCCAAAGATAGGGCACACAAGTCTGAATAGAGCGTTTTATTTAATTATTAAAACCTTGCAATAATATACTCTCACCACCTTTTGCCTTTTTAAAGTGTTGAGGTTCTGATAAGCTACATAACTAAAGTGAGGTTTTGACAAAATACACTAGGTATTCAAATATATAATGCCACCCACACTTGAATTAGGAGTATTAACTATTTGATCATCTAAGGAGCTAAAGCTAATTTTTAAACACTTTATTACATTACTCTGCTTCTTTATCCATATTTATTTTAGTTTTGAATTCTTCAATAGTTATATCATTATTTAACACATGGGCTTTCCTTCATCACATTAGCCTTTCTTAACCAAAATACATAAGCTTTCCTAGCCAAACTGGCTTTACCCTTTACTATACTTTTTAAAACTTCTGAAATTTAGGGTTCCTCGAGAAAAGGACAAAACCTTGTGAAGCCCTAAAAGACAGAGCACATTGCGGTTAGGGTTAGGGCATGGCAGCAGATCGCGAGGCGGAGATGAAGGGATCGCAAGGCGCCGCTCCCGCGCCGCCCAGCGCCGCCGCCGCAGAGCCTGTGATCGGGGTTCCCTACGCGTATCCGCCCTCCGCGGGCGCGATCCCGGCGAATGGAGTGATCTATCCGCCTCTGGTGGCTCCGCAGCAAATGCCGCCGCCTCACTACCAGGAGCAGCAGCATTTCCTGGGATCGGTGCCCCCGAATGCGATCGTCGGGCACCCGAATGGGATCCCGCTGCTGGAGACGGTGTTCGGCGACACTCCGGCTCCATTTGTGTGCAGTCACTGTGGAACCGCGGGTGTGACGAGGATCAAGTGAGTTTTGGGAGATCTTAGTTTGGTGTTTGGCTCATTTGCTTGTTTGCTTTGCTTCCAACTTTCAGGTCCAAGATCAGCTTGGCTACGTTTGTGGCGTGCTTGATCTCGTGTGGAGTTTGCTTCCTGTGTCCTTCGTGCGATTGTCTCTGGCACAAGGAGCATTTTTGTCCAAGCTGCAGTACCAAGGTTTGGTGTCAAAGCGCGTTCTTGCTCTGACTTTTTCTCCTTCCCTTATGCCAGGTTGCTGAATTCACCAAGTCGGATCCCTGTGCCGTGATTGACCCAATGCAATGGTTGCAACCAAGCTACGCGATTCCAGCATAGACTCTGCTCCTCTGCTTTTTGGTGTGTATACTTGTATAGCTCTTAACTTGGATTCTGAAAGCTTCAGACTCTAGAACAAAGCTCTGGACGCAGTCGGATTCTGCGACATGCTTTGATTAGTGATCCTCTGGTTGGGCAGACAATCTCAAGTTGAAGTGCATGCCAAATCCTCCAAGTCAAAGACTGGACCAGTGCCCATCTAGAAATCACTCAAATCGTATGTCCTTGTGAAGCTAATTCCCCGAACTTGTAGATTTCTTCCTCCTCAACTGCACATTCTTATAACTCCCTCCTCCAACTAGCATTTCCTTTAACATTTGTTTTGGTCGACCAAACAAAAGTGAAAGAGAATAGTGCAGCCAAACCAGATTACACTAGATAATCCAGAGAAATCCAGATTTTCTTTCTAGATAATGCAGATTATCCACTGGATTTTGTTTACTTTGCTTAGGCTTTGCTTAAACTCCCAACAACTGTTAGTTTGAGCTGGGGGTTTTTGTTTTGGCAAGTCAAAAAGAGTTTTTCTAAAATTGGAGTTGCGTTTCTTAAATACCAAATTCTTTTTTAAAATATTTATTTGTTCATAAGCTTCTGTCTTGCGATCGGCACAAATATTTAGGTTTCCATGACCGATCCTGGTGGACGTTAAGTACAATATCGAACGAACGGCATAAAACCTCCACGCCCAGGTATCCTGTCATCCTCAGCGGCTGCAAGGCATACTGCGACTGAAACGCCGCCTTGAGGAGCAAAATAGTCAGCCGACAATCCGCTTGAAAGCCAGGTAGCGAAAGATAAAGTTGGAGCGGGCAGTACGTCTGAAGACCGTCCCGTTAATCCTAAGTCGTAACAGCTTCAGGAAGCCATCGAGCAAGAGCCAGTCTGGATTTCTAAATTATATCACTGTCCATGCAAATGATACAAGCAAATGTGGTAGAGTATGAGATGGAAAGTGCTGTCCTTTGTTAGCATTGGCATGGAATTTGCTTTCCCAGGATCTTGGGCCACACAAGTTTGGGAGCCGGTACGTCGGCAATGCACATTTTATTTATAATTTAGTTTTGTTGGTTTGTGTTTAACTTCCTCGCTACAAGTTTTTCTAGTGCGTCCCAAAGAACACAAAAGCACGAGTCTTCCGGAGGCACGAGTGATTCGTTTCAAAGCAGTATACTTCAATTACTTTATTAAAAACACATCGCCTTTTCAATGCTTCGCTTCGGTTTTCAATCAATGCTTCCTCTGCAGCTGCATAACGGTTATACCCTGGAGGCATTTCTTCATCGGATTTGTATAACTCGAAGCCTATGCCTGCGTTGATGTGTCACCTCCTTCGGCTTTTCCTTTGTGGATGCATTGTGCTGCCCGTTGCTGCTGCCACCGTAAGCCTTCTTGTGCTGCCCATTGCTGCTGCTGTTGTAAGGCTTCATCCTCGAAAAGGAAACAGGTAGCCCTGTTTATCGACCTCGAACCCTAAGCTTTTTCCCAAGCATATTCGTACTTAATCGAAGGATTTCAAAACCAAGCCGCCTGGCAATGCGACTGCAACGCCGCCTTGACGAGCCAAATACCAGCCACTCTCTCCCAGAGCCAGCCCGCTGACGATATCCGCTTCAGCCACGAAAATCTTTGCAATGATCACCTTTCCTTCGGAAAGGAACTTCGGTGTTTTGGTTTCCAAACGCGTCAAAGCTCTTAGTTTCTAGGTAGGCAGCTTACTTGTTGAAAACATCTTCAAGAACACTAGGAAGGTCATCTTTGCCTTGGAAGGCTTGATTCCACTAAAAGTACCTCTTGAGAAAAGAATTGTTTCTGCAGTAAAACCAATGCTCCCACAAGCAATTTTGGCCTCTCTCGAAGAACATTTTAAAAAATTAACTCTACATTTAAAATCAATGCTATGTGCCAGTACAAGCAATTTAATCAAACTCAACAATTTCATCAAACGCTTCCGGTCTGTGTTCTAAAAGCTGTAAGACCTGTTTCTCTTTCATAGCTTTTTCCTTGTCTGAGATCTTGGAATTCTTGATGGCCTTTTCAAACTTCTCCCAATTGATCATGGACAATACCTCCGGCTCTAGATTGGTGAATACTGTCCTCCTCTCTACAATTTCATCTGCGCTCCGGACCACATACTTCTGTAACCCACAAACGAAATCAATCACATAACAACAAAAAAAATTTTTTTTAAATTACAACCTGGATTACTTGTTCCTGCCCTTCCCATATATGCCTGACCATGAATAAACCCTTTTCAGTGGGAGGGACATACTCAGAGCGCTCCAACTTGAGCGCTCCAACTTTACCAAGTAGCCATCCAAATATCTCGGACAAACACTACATTGAAACTGTTACATAAAGAAAAAAACCAAAAAAAAAATTCTTGCCTTTTGTATGTAATGGGGTATGATCCGAGAGATGGATAGAAATTTAGGCGACATGGTTTCCACGATCAAAGTCAACTTTGTTGTCTTGTCCGGAGCGAAGTTTCAGGTCCTATGTCTCATGTTTCTTCTCTGGCAGGAGGTGACAAGAAGGCTATAAACCAGGCATTGTGGCTTGAATGCGCGGGACCTCTCATCACTTTGCCAGCGATTGGTAGCCAAGTTGTCTACTTCCCACAAGGTCACAGCGAACAAGTGAGTGTCAATCAACATACGTAGGAACTCTCAAAAAACAAAAAAAAACCTTTTTCTTTTCTCGTACCAGGTGATAGCACTCATCTGCACTTTTTAGTCAGATACAAGAATAAGGGAATTTGAATCCTAAATAATACGCACCTGACATGGATGAACATCAAGAACATCCTCTACACCATCATCTAGATCAAAGTCATCACGGGTTCTCCTCAGCACATCTATCACCTGGAAGCCCAAGTTAGTATTTCCATGTAGTGAGTCAAAAAACTTACTTCTTGGCGTTCCATCGCAAAGGAATAGGGCACAATCCAAAACGAAGAACTAGGGCAAATCGGCTCTTTTAGGGTTAGGGTTTGTGCTATGAGCCGGGGCGTGTGCGTGTCGATTGTGCCCGCTGGCTCAAGTCTCAGCACGGATGAAGCTGATCTTCGTACTCGGGGGCAAATGTCGGTACTTCCGCCTGATGTCGACGACTTCGGCTCGCTGCAGGGGTTTGTGTCGACTCTGCCAGGGTTTCCCAGTGGTTCTTCTACTTGCAGCTACTTGAGGACATTCACTTTCGGGAAGTTCACAACACAGGGCTGGGCATACTTTGCAGGAGAGCTGCCCGAGGGGCCGGTAATTTATGTCAAGGTTGAGATCGCTCCGCCACCTTCGGTGCCAAGTAGTCGCTCCTTGGATGCGATTTTTGGCGAGTGGAAGCTTGCGTATGGAGATTTTATCACGAAGTTCTTGCAGCAAGGGGGCCTTGGGGTGCAGCCACAGTGGGGAGTTCCGGTGGGCTTCGATGGTCGCCCGTCGATTTTGTTTCACAAGTTGCAGGATAGATGGACTAGCGATTCAGATGCGTGGAAGCTGCTGGATTATACACTACGGTCGAAGAAGTCGGGCTGTATTCCGCTCATGGGGGTTAGCGGATGTGGGAAAACTCGCACTGTGTTCGAGATTCTGGCAGCCAACTGGGGTTTTTTTTGGACAGCTTCATCGAAACGGAATGGGGGGTCTCAGGATATGGCACTAGTTGGGAACACGGAGCCTGGTTCTGATCCCGAATGCCGCAAACATTTTGCTGCTGTCATAGAGATGAAGAAGTTGATACTGGCTCGTTTGTTGGTTCTTCAACAAGTCCTCAGCATCAAACCAGACTTGACACCAGAGCAGTGGCTTATCCTCCAGACGGAGTTCAACCATTTTTGTGGGACGGAGGACCCCTACAAAAGGCTCGCCATGATGCTGGTTAGCAGTTACGAGTTCCAGCAGGGTGACTTGATCCGTCTATGGGATGCAGTTTGCTCAATGCTGTCCTGCAAGCCCATCTTTGTCAGGGATGAGGCGCAGACGCTCAACGGCACCCGGTGTTTCCAGTCCCCTCAGAGTCACCAGCTGAGGGCCAGGTTCTCTCCCGTGATGAAGGCGCTAATGGACGTACAGTTGGCTGCACCGGTTTTCGCATCAGGAACTGGGATCAACTTCTTAGAACTGGAAAACGATATCCTTTCGCTAGTGGGAAAGATGAGGGGTGCCAGGTTACCACTCTACGTGATCAAGTTTGACAAATGGGAGAAGCCTCGTGAAGTATACGACTTCTGTATCAAGTACCTGCCAGTGCTGGGGCTCACTGCACGTAATTGTGCTCTTCTCTTTAGCAAGTTCAAAGGGCGGAAGCGGTGCTTGGTTACTTGTTTGGAGGAGTTGCTCCGCAATGGCTGCTGCTGGAAGAAGGAGACTGTCGATGCTTTTTATGCGGACCTGACCACTGGTGATTCAAGCGACTTCTCTATGTCCCTGTATTCCATGGTGGCCAGTTTCTTTCAGACAGGCAAGGGCACATTCAGGTTCCGGGGACGGGACTTGTCGGCAAGAGAGCTAGTTATGAGAGCAGTTAGTCATTACTGCTTCTCAAACAGGGCAGGACTTGTTCTCGACTCGGCTGAAGCCCATTTACTCGTGAGTGGCCTGGGCTCGTGTGAGAGGGTTCGTAGTTGGGAGAGCCGGTCTTCATACGAGATCAGCGAGCCCATGGTACTGGCGGCTATGACAAACTACTGCGTCGATAATGATCATCTCGAACGGCATCTCCAAGTTCTGATGCAAAGCCTGGTCGACGATCCTGCAGCATGTGGAAACCTGTGGGAGAAGCTTGTGGTGATTCATATCCCCCGCTTCTTGGATGGCCAGAAGCCGCTCAACAGTTGGCCATGCTTTAAGGGGCTAGATCTGCAGAACTGGGGCGTATGCGTGCCTAAGTTAGCTGGGCTTAACAAGCAGGTGTGGAGGGAGACTCCAGCTGCGCCTCTTTCTGCATACTTGAAGTTGCCTCGAGGCCAGCGTCCGATGTTCTTTATGTTTTCCTCATTGTCTGGGCCGGACATCATGTTCTTCGTCATGCTAGGCGACTTGCTCGTCCCCGTCTTCCTCCAGCTCAAGCTAAGACGGCAGGTGCAGTGGGATCAGGCGGAGGGGACAACAAACCCGTCGAAGATGTACAGGCGGACGTCCAAACAAGTGTCGACAGCAGCTATTCCAGCACTCAAAGAGGCTTGTTTTTACGGCTGCATATCTTTGGTGGTCGCTTATCCAGCTTCTGATCCAAAGGCTCCAAGGTGGCTCACGAGGAGGCTGGTGGGTTACTTGGGGAAAGATGAGGTCAAAGAGATTTTTTCCTCTGAGCTATGCGACTTCTTGGCAGCGATCAAGTCTGATTTTCCTGACTACAAGACGTATAAGGAATTATCGTCAACCACCTCCTTAAGAGCTAAGAGGGTGAAGAAGGAAGAGTATGACGACTTCCAGGACTTCTAGCAGCTATGGTTCTTCAATGTAAAAAGAATGAAATCGATGTAAATTAAACATGTATGGTTCTAAGCCTTCAAAATGTCGCCGTCTGTGGGGATCGAACCCACGACCACGTGGTTAAAAGCCACGCGCTCTACCGGCTGAGCTAAGACGGCTTTATAATCAATAATTATTACATTCTAATAATAACGTGTTAGTAAGTAAGATTAAGTTGCAAGCAAGTTCTTCAAATGGTCTTTGATTACAATTTAATCGAAGGGAGTCGAAGAACTGGAAGTAACTTCACGCCACTCTTTTCCGCCAAATTCGACCCGCTAGAAGTTGGGAAGCATCCGTTTGAAGACGCTCCAGTTGTGTCTCGTCGAAATACTCGCCGAGTTCATCCCTGGATACCATGCGTAGTCCTTGGACGCTGCCACTTCTTTGCTCGCAACGAAGTGGGATCTGTAGTAGAAGCGCTGGAATTACGCACACAACAAGTCAGTCGTAGAGATCGCTGCTTGATGAAAACTCCGTTTGTCCATCACCTGAAACTCGGGGCAGTCGAGATGTCCGCTCGGGGCTTTTCCTACGAAGTAGACGTCGGAGAGGTCGCCTAGAAACGTCTCGAGAGCCGACTCTGCGCACTAGAACATTACACGCAGCGTTGCGAACGTTGCTCGCCACGAAAGAGAAAGAGTAGCACCTTTCTTAAGTTCATCTCGTCCACGTACTTCTTCTCTGGGAAATGCCATCCTTTCTGGCCCTTGTAAGGCGAGTTTCCACGGACGATCAAGTAGAGCCTTTGATCCAATAGTCTGTGCAAAGATCTTCAATCACCACATTAGAGTTTCCAATCCCTGGAAGCAAGAGGAAGAACTCGCGAATTTACTTTCGATCGGTGGACTGGACTGGTGCTACTTTTGCTTGATCAGAGGCAGCAGGAGCAGCACGCCCTCTAGAGGAAAAAAGAACAAGAGAGAAAGCAAACAAAGTCGTGAGAAAAACGATCTCTTTTGAATGGACTTATTTCATATCGTCCAGTGTCTGCTCTAGAATGTCCACCTCTCCGATGATTTGCTTCCATTTCTTGCTGCAATGCGAGGTGAAAAGCAATGAATTCTTTGCTGGATCTAGAGCGGAACTTACGAGAGCTCCCTGAACGAGGCGACTGTGGGATGGGGCGGGCGCGGATACAATGGCAGGCCGCCGCCACAAGGCTTGGATGCCGCAACGCTGCTGTAGAGACGATACCGTGATTTACCCCTCACCATACCCAGCATTCTTCTTCCTCCTAGTCATAAACCCTAAAACTCTAAGCTTACTTACTGAGTAATATGTTATTATTAGAAGATAATTATCACTTTAAAGCCGTCTTAGCTCAGCCCGTCGTACATTTGATTTTTGTTATGCGCGGGGTTTACCTACTTTAAAGAATTAAAATATTATTTAAAGGATGTAATAAGGTTGGTTTGTATTCGCTGTATATTTAGTGATTCATCTAATTATATATTTTTCGTATCAGAATACATTAAGTTAAATTAAAAGTTCCATAAAATATTATTCTAATAATATAAAATTTTGAAATTATTTGATAACATAATTTTTGGTTTGCTTTAAAAAACCTTGTAACAAATATGCCTAGAATATTTACGAATATTTTAGGATATTTCTTAATCTAACGGTTGTGATTTCCTCCTCTTAAAATTTATTGGTAATCAAGATTTAACATTAATATTACTACTTATTGCCAATATATTTTCAGATGAATTTAATTCATTAAGAGTTCATCATCTCTATGAGCTTGAAAATACATAGGATTTTAATTTTCTCTCACTCCTCCAAATAATTTGTATATAGACTTTTGGCTCTACTTTTTAATTCCTTGCTTAATGATTAGAGTATAATCCTTGGAGAGCACTTTCCACACATGTAACTTTTAAACAAAAAATTAAAACAATCTTAATAAAAATTACATAATGCTTTTAGCCACTACAGCGTAATCCAAAATTTGGGTTGTGAAACACTTGCATCCATGAGGCTTTGTTTTGCTACATAATGGACATGGTTACTTGAGCTAAAATATAAATTTATAGTTTAGAACAATATTATCGTTTTCACACGAGATTAGATTTAATTTATTATAGATATTTTTATAGGAAATTTTTATATGAAAATTATTAAACTCTTTAATTTATAATATTTGTTAGTCATGTATATAAATAATTTGCTGTGTGTTGCATGCAACAACGTTTAGTTTGCTTAATAATAGTGTTATTGAATAATCCAATTGATCAATAATTATAAACATGTTTATAATTTATAAATTGATATTAACCATTAGATGGTAGAATAAAAAAGAATATACTAGAAAGTGTTTAGGAAAGTTTATAAATTATAAATACGAGATTAATCTAAATGAATAACAACCATTAGATGGTAAAATATCTTAGAATATCCAAGCATAGTCTAAGTATATTCATTACCATTTTAATGGTTTTGCTTAAGCAAGCCTAAAATGTTATTAATGTTTATGTTACATTACCAACAAAATATTATAACCGTTTCTGCATTTTCTCAATATTAATAATTTTGGAATATCTAGAGATTTTGAGAAGCATTCTTGGTTTATCCAGATATATGTTGATTTGTTCTTCCGAGAGATTACTTATTTCATTTCGCTATCACTGTGTGATGAAAAGAAGAATCGAGGTGATGCATTGGCGACATGAGCACTCATTTCTCATATCCCAGAAAAGTCTTGATATCACCAGAATAATTCATCGTCGGTATTTGTCTTATCGCCATTTCTTTCCAAATGGGTTTCTAGGGTTCTGGGGAGGGAGGCTCCTGCGCGGAGCTATGCGCTGGCTCATCGACTGCATTCAGGAGTACGATCGAGTGCAGTCGCTGGCGGTGGTTTTACTCTATGTCCAGGTGATTTATTGTTCCCTTCCATCCATTTACTTCAGCTCAGATCCATCCCAATTTCATCCACTTGTGATCTTCTGCTGCCACAGGTGTCCTGTGCGCTGATCGGCTCCCTCGGCGCGCTCTACACGGGGGTCTTGCTTGCAAATCTAGCGATCGCCTTGTTTGCTCTTGTGGCGATTGAGAGTGGGAGTCAAACCCTTGGCCGCGCTTACGCCGCATTGCTAGTGTGTGCCTTGCTTCTCGACATACTTTGGTTTATTTTCTTCTCCTATGAGATCAGGTAAGTTTCTTACGTGCTATTTCTTCTTGGTTTGCTCCTTTTTTTTTTGTTGTTGTTCTTTAATCTAAGAGAGTTGTCACGCTCGTGCTTTACAGTGTTTTGTTTCTCCTCGAGAGTTTCTTTATTCTAAGATTCTAAAGAGTTTTCTCTACGTGCAGGCATTACGGCCTATCTCCACGAATTGGCACGCTGTCGATCTTCTCGCTGGAGCTCGCGCTATGGATGGAGATCATCGGCTTCACGGTCCGGAGCTTCTCGGCGCTGGTTTGGCTGCAAATGTACCGGCTAGGACCGTCTCTCGCCACGGATAGTCTCGCTAGTTACTACCAGAGGCTCGTCCAGCCCGCTGCTGGTGCTACTCCAGCGGTTTCCACTCCCCGGAGCGCCAGGCAGACGTCCATAAGCGACCAGATCCTCGGTGGCTCGATTTATGATCCAACGTACTACGCCTCGCTCTTCCGGATCCAGGAGAAGGAGAATTGCTCGAGCTCGTCAACAAAGGTGGGATTTTACAATCTTTTTCTTTTCTCTCCGTTTGGCGATAAGTGTGATATCTCTATCTGTGCAGGACACTGGGGATGATAACGAAAAGCGTGCTAGCGGAGAATAAGCGCTGTAGAGCAACTTTGTCCTTGTACCCGGCATTAAACTCCAGGTTTGTAACAACGTGCAAAGCGTTTCCTTTTGTCTCAAGTCACTCCTCAGGAGCTGGTTTTTCTCGCAGAATTTGGGCAGAAGCGTTGGTCTGGATCATAGCGGTTTAATCCATCCTGGCATTGGGGAAACAGTTCACGCGGCATTCAAAGACAAGAAATCGACAGCGAGGACGTACGGGAAGAAGGGGGGTTTAGGTATATCTGCGTACGGAAAGAAGCGGGCTGGTGCAAAGAAGGCAGAGAGACGAAGAAGAAAGCTCGATTTTGGTGTGGCTGGTGCTTCTTTCCTTCCACCGGTCTTTTAGGGAACTGGCGACCAACTTGGATGAGAGACTGAGCTGTGGGGATGGCTGCTTTTGGGGGCGTTGTGGTGTCCGATCCTCTCTTGGCGAGCCAATTCACGCAGAATGAGCTTCGCTCGCTCAAATCCGAGGTAAAGAAGCTGCAAAGCGTCTTTTTTCTTTCTTTTGCTCAGCTTTCTCCTGCGTAGTTTGAATCGTTGGGGAGCAGCAGCGACGTGATCACCGCCAAAGAGTTCAAAGATGGACTTTCAAGACTGGCTTTCATCCAAGAACCGCTAACAGAGGAGGAGGTGGCCTCCATTGTGAAAGAAAGGAGCAGCAGCTTGGATTTTGAGGCCTTTCTGTCGGTAACGAAGCGAAGCGATCATCTTTTCCGAAGTTTCTCAATCGAACATTCTTTCCTCTGCAGATATACTTGGAGATGCAAAAGAGCGGCGTCAAAATCAGCCCCCAAAAGAGCCCAGCGTCCGAGTTCCTGAAAAGATCAACTACCACATTGATTCACACTGTGCACGACTCCGAGAGAAAAGCATACGCCGATCATATTAATAGCCATCTTGCCGATGATCCTGACTTGAGCGACATTCTTCCGATTGACTCGTCCACGGATGATCTCTTTGACGCTGTTCAGGACGGTATACTGATCTGGTGAGTGAGTTTCCTGTCGGCTCAAAAATTCATGACTGCTCTTGCAGCAAAACGATCAACGTTGCGGTTCCCGGAACCATCGATGAGCGGGCTCTGAATATGAAAAAGAATCTCAATCCCTGGGAAAAGATTGAGAATCAGACACTGTGCTTGAACTCTGCAAAGGCAATTGGTTGCTCGGTTGTCAACATTGGAACCGAAGATTTGATCGCAGGAAGAGTACGCCTGTTTCCATTTTATTCTCAAAAAAGTTTAATTGATCCTTTTTTTTTTTAATGCAGTCTCACCTCGTCTTGGGTCTGCTGTCTCAAATAATAAAGGTAGATATCATGTTGCAACTATTAAGTTTTAGCTTCAGTGTTTCGCCAGATTCAATTGCTTTCTGGTGTCAACTTGAAAGCAGCACCAGAGCTCGCGGAGATGCTAAACGATACAGAGGTAATAGAAATTGAACTATGAAAATTCTAAGTTTTTGGAGTTTGCAGGATATAGAAGAGCTTCTTCGTCTTCCAGCTGAAAAGGTGTTGTTGAAATGGGTCAACTACCACCTGCAGAAGGCTGGGTTTTCCAGAGAAATTACTAACTTTTCGTCAGATCTTAAGGTACCGAACTGAAACACTTTAAAACTGACCAACGTGATGTTGTAGGATGGGGAAGCATACACCGTACTTCTAAACATCTTGGCTCCTGAGAGCTGCGATTTGTCTCCGCTAGATCTCCAAGATCCATACGATAGAGCAAAAGCAGTGCTTGCTCAGGCTGAGCGTATCAACTGTCGGAAGTACCTCACACCCAGAGACATTACATGCGGCTCCGCAAACTTGAATCTTGCTTTTTTAGCCTATCTCTTCCATGAAAGGTATTGAATTTCAGGCCCACCTCGCTCTTGATAAAATTTCTTCTTATTCCAGGAATGGTTTGACAGCCGATAACAGCCTCACTTACGCTGAATTAATTCAGGATCATGAGCAAGACTCGAGAGATGAGCGGGTTTTTCGTGTGTGGATCAATAGCCTTGGTACAACAACATATGTGGACCAGCTGTTTGATGGCGTCTGGGACGGGTATAAGAGGAAACCGTCTTTTAAGTTTCAAGCTCTGATAGTTTTGTTTGTACTCTGTAGGTGGATCCTCCTCGAAATACTAGACAAATTGGAGCCAGGCTCCATCAACTGGAAGGCAGCCAATAAACCTCCCATCAAGATGCCGTTTAAGAAGGTGGAGAACTGCAACCAAGCCATTGATGCTGCTCGAAAGCTGAGGTTGTCACTGGTAAACGTTGCAGGAAGCGACATCGTTCAAGGCAATCGCAAGCTCATACTCGGTAATTTCTTTCTTTCTTTTTCTTTTTCTTTTTCTTTTTTTTTTTTGTGTGTCGATGACTGCTAAGCGGTTTACATGTCTTTGTCAGCGTTTCTGTGGCAATTGATGCGGTATCATACCCTCCAGCTGCTGAAGAACATTAAATTGAGAGGGAAGGAGGTGTCTGACTACGACATCTTGAAATGGGCCAACAATAAAGTGAAGCGATCAGGCAAAGACAGCCGTATGGAGAGTTTTAAGGTAACAAACGTTGCTGTGAACTAATGTTTGAGTGGAACTGGAACTTCCAGGACAAGAGCTTATCATCTGGCATCTTCTTCCTCGATCTTCTCTGGGCTGTAGAACCACGCGTTGTAAACTGGCAGCTCGTGACCAAAGGAGTAACAGGCAAGCAAACGAACTTAGTCCCGTCCAAATGAATCGATATAATCTTATGAATTGCAGATGACGAGAAGAAACAAAACGCGGTGTACGTGATCAGTGTGGCCAGGAAGCTCGGTTGCAGCGTGTTCTTGCTGTGGGATGACATTGTCGAGGTAGTTTTATTTTTTCGTTTTCCAGCGAGGGATTTCTTTGTTATTTGCTTTCGCAGGTGAGACCCAAGATGGTGATGATCTTGGTAGCCACCGTGATGCTGTGGAGTCTGGGCGAGAAGGCTAAAAAAGCTGCCAATACAGCTGCTGTTCTTGAGCTCCACAACGAGGTCTCTTAATTTTGTTTCTTCATTTTCTCCTGTGATTTTTTCATTGTAAAAAAAGAATTCTTTGTAATACTCACGTTCTTCCTCAATCATAGCGAGTGTTTCAGCTCCAGAGTTCCTAGCGGCCTGCCACAGGGACAATGGTTCACCAAGCGCATTTTTTCTCCTAAATGAGGAGATGGATGTGGAGCAGCCAGCCTGGTTTGTCATGGTGAAAACAAACTACACGGCTTAATAATTTATTGAGAAGAACAAGCTGCTTGGGAGAAAAAAGAACTGAAGGGAACATTGGACTCAACGGCCACCTTGAGATTGTGCTTTTCAGCAAGAAGTTGCTCGGCTGAGACCTTACATTGCTTGTCAAGGGCAAAGATCTCTATGTCATGAGCATAAAGTTTGTCCATGTTGGAAAGCTGGAAGTTTGTAACATGGCACAAAAATAGCGCAAGTGATGGTATCTTGAGCTTCACTGAAAGTACTACCTCAGTCCCATAGACTAAGGAGAAGGGAGTTGCAAAAATTGATATCTTGAACTGAAAGGCCAAAAGTGTTGTGATCAAGTGTTCATGCCATTAGCACGAGTGATCATTAATGAGCTTCAAAAAAACTATCTTCAAGATCTTGTTGTTGGACTCAACTTGGCTGTTGCTTTGTGGAAAGTAGCTATTGCTGCACATATGCTGGATGTGGAGCTCCTTGAAGAGGTGTGAAACAACTCAGCTGAGGAAAGCATTGCCATGATCAGAAACCAGAACAACAGATACTCTGAAGAGGCAAATGATGTACTCATACAGGAACTTTGCCATGGAAACTTGATTTGCATGTTGTAGAGGGACAGCCTCCACCACCCACTTTCTGTTGTGATGAGCAAGTATTGGTATCCTTAGGAGCTTGGATGCAAGATGAGGCCAATACGGTCAAGGCCCCACTTGAAGAACAGCCTTGGAGATGTCATAAGATAAAGGGAAACCTTGCAATGTGGCTGCATGGGTTGAACCTTTGGCGCTTCTCACATGTCCTAACATACTCAAGAGTATCTTAGTGGAGCCATGGCCAGTAGTAGCCATACTGGAGAAGGAGCTATGTTATCACTCGTCCAGAGAAGTGCCCCACACAAGAGTGAAAGGCTTGTAGCAATGCTGGAATCTCATGTTCCACAACACATTTGAAGAAGAACCCCTGGGGATGTCCAGCGGGAGAGATGGTTAAGAAACAGTAGTCTCGAGTGTGAACCTCCAAAGCTTTGCATGCTGTGAGTGTCATGTTTGTTGAGCTGTCTGGCTGGCCAAGAGGAGCCGTGAGATGAGCAAGGAGGAAGAGTAATGAGCGTTCTTGGCTGAGAGAGCCCGTGCGACGAGCGATCAATCGGTCGATTTTCAATTTTTTGATGTAATAAGATAAAAACCAGGATAGCGTATTCTTCGCGATTAGGGTTTTTGGAGGTGCGCAACGATGCAATTTCATGAATTTGTCGCATCCTGCTTCACCCCGCCAGGATCGATGCTGCCGCTTGAGGTTTTTCTTCCTCTTTCTCTCTTGTCTGGAAGGATCGCTGCCGCCATACGCATTGCGATCTGTTCCGAACAAGATGCTGCTGGAATCGATCAAGGGAGACGCTGTTGCCATGGAGTTTTCCTTCCATAAGAGAAGTAAGTTTCGTTCCTCGCCACTTCACTCACCTTCAGGGTGCTTTTCTCTTTTGTTCTTCCTTGTTGCCTTATAACTGAACGATTTCGTTATTTAGCCAGGATACTTTCAGTCCCTTGTAAGTGCACTTCAGAATTTCTTCTCTGACGATATCTGTCTTGCAGTTGCTGGATAGGAACTCTCAACTTTGGAGAGTGATCCGAGAGTACGTTCAACATGAAGAGGATCTTGTCTCGCTCTTTACTTTTTGCGGCCTTGTTCTTAACGCAATGTTTTTCTACCTTTCGATTTTAGGCTCGTCAAATAGACACCGGAGAGCTAATCCGCTTCCCTTTGGAGATTGGATTATATGGCGTCTGCAAGCCATACAGCATGGAATCCAAACAGCCAGCGCATTGTCGCGGAAGAGCTCGTAATGCTCGGGGTGTTGCAGCTCCAAAAGGTACTGTCATTGATCCCAAAACAAACAGAAATCTGTATGATAGATCGACGAGACTTGCGACTGTCCTCTGGGCGATTTTGTCCGAAGCATCAGCATGGTTTGTCATGGTGAAAACAAACTACACGGCTTAATAATATCGAAACACTACATGTGTTTGTTAGACCACTTAACTCTGGTGCCTCCCATTTTTATTACAGGACGTTCGTTCTTCGTTTTCCAGCGGTTCGCTTAAGAGATTGCTCGTTTATAGGTCCAAGCAGCAACGAGCAGTGTGGAATAGCCGCCGGGATCTCTCGTGACTGAGATAGCCTGTAAGAGCTTCGATTCTTTCTCCTTTCTTTGTTAACTTACAAGGTTTGTATTTCTTTCTTTCTGTTCTTCACGGGTCTATGACGGCTAAGCCTTTGTGATATTCCAGAACATGACGTTTATGATCGCAAACGGATCACCACAAGCAATACGACTTTATGGCAAGGGAATGTATGACTCCGTGTTTCTTTTTCTCTCATTTCTCGTTAATCATGCTCCAGAGCAGCCACTTGCACGTTGAGCAGCCAAGTGGGTTCCAAAAGGCAGAAACCATATAAATGACAGGCAACGATAAGCCTTTCATACTTTCGATTACACTAGACTTGTCCTTCTGGTCGATCTCCTTAAAACTTGGCGGAGACCGTGCCATAAGTCAACTTTTACCTCGTCAAAAGGGTCAAAGAGACGGTCATTAAGCTACTTTACCTTACTTGGATTTAGGGTTTTAGGAGGTGTGGCAACGATGCCGAATGTGCGGAGGGCGACGCGCGATTTCATGGATTTGGTCGCATCCTGCCTCACCGCCGCCAGGATCGACGCGCTCTACGCCAGCAAATGGACTTGCCAGGCGGTCTTGAGGTTTTTTTTTCCTCTCGCTCTCTCTCTTTCTTGTCTGAGCGTGGTTCCAATCAGATCGCTGCCGCCATTGGCGAAGCTCTACGTGTTGCGATTGCTCTACCTGGATGCCGCGGTTCCGGACAAGATGCTGCTGGAATGGATCAAGGGAGACGCTGTTGCCAAGCACAAAAATGCGGTGGACAGGCTAGTCCAGCTCAGAGTTTTCCTTCCAGAAGAGAAGTAAGCTTTCGTTCCCCGCCATACTTCTTCCCGCTGAGAATCCTTTCCAGGAAGAAAGAAACACACTACAGAGTTAATCCCAAGTTCCAGGAGCAACTACGACTGGCATTGTCTACTGGGTATGCATAACTTCTTTCTTTCTTTCTTTCTCTCGTCCTTGCTGATTCATCATCTTTCTCTCTTGCTTGTTGTTCTCTCAGTTTAGGAACTCCCAGGGACCCTTTGCCTCCAGACATCGCTGTGAGGATGCCGTCCGCGAAGGAGCTGGACGACTATGCGACTGAAAAATGGGAGGCATGGTTTTCAAGCGTGAAAGTTTTTTCTGCGAGTCAAGTTACTTACGTGCATGCTACCTGCTGCAGTCAGTTGTTCTCCAGCTCGTCAACTTTGCCTCTCCGGATGGCCCATCCGCATCGACCAACGGATTCATCGTCCAGCTCTTCCAGAAGGCCGATTTGCTTACTTCAGGGTAGCGTCTCATTTGTGTTTTTTTTTTTTTTTGGTTGCCTTAAGGATTTCGTTTGGTTTTCTTTTAGCCAGGATCCTAAAATCACTCCAGCTGGCTTTCAGTTCCTTGTAAGTGCACTGGAATTCTGTCAAGAGTTTCTTCTCTGACGAAATCTGTCTTGCAGTTGCTGGATAGGAACTCTCAGCTTTGGAGAGTGATCCGAGAGTACGTTCAATATGCAGAGGTTCTTGTCTCACTCTTTAGTTTTGCGAGTTTGTTCTTAGCATTTCTCTTTTCTACTTTTTGATTTTAGGCTCGTCAAATAGACACTGGAGAGCTAATCCGCTTCCTTTTGGAGATTGGATTCTACAGCGTCGGCGAGCCATATAGCATGGATTCACTTCCAAACAGCCAACGCAATTTCGCGGAGGAGCTCGCAATGCTCGGGGTGTTGCAGCTCCAAAAGGTACTGTCATTGATCTTAATGACGCACAAAACTAACAGAAAAATGTTCACAGGGTATGAAAGATCGATGGTTCATTCCAACGAGACTCGCTACTGGTCTTTCAGCGAGTTTGTCTGAATCATCAGCATGGCAAACGGAGGGATTTATCATGGTGGAAACGAACTTCAGAGTCTACGCGTACACGTCTTCGAAGCTTCATATCGAGACGCTCCATGTTTTTGTCAGGTTAGTGGAGTAATTTTAGCTTTGTTTTGTTTAAGCAACTGCTAGCAGGTATGTAGCAAATGCTAGAAATTTCGCATTTACCAACTTAGTGCTGCATTTTGTGAATCTTTTTTACAGGACCGAGTACGTTCTTCCAAACATTCTTGTCGGGAGCATCACAAAGGAGAGTGTCAACGGCGCGTTTGCGAGTGGAATATCTGCAGACCAGGTCTGATCTCTCAAAGCTTTTCTTGTTGTTGGTAATAACGTTTCTCTTGGCCTGCAGATTATCAAATTTCTCCAGCAGCACGCTCATCCGTTTGTAGCTCAAAAAGTTCCTTCGGTTCCAGAGACTGTTTGCGACCAGGTACAAGCTCACTCGTAGAAACTGAGCCTGATCTCTACAATCTAGATTCGTCTGTGGGAATCGGACCGCGTGAGAGTGCAATATCTTCCCGCGTACTGCTACGAAGGCTTCCCAAGCACGGTAAGCAACTCTTCACAAACAATGGTATTTTAATCCGTCTATTATTCGAATGCATCAGTCTGTTTACGAGTCAGTGGTGGCTCACGCCAGGGATCGAAATGGGCTTTTGTGGGAGGACGCTAACAGGAAAATGATCGTCGTGGGTGGCGAACACCATGAAGCCATTCGAGCCTTCCTTCAAAACATCAACAAGAAAAAATAAATTTTCGAAATGCTAATCCCATTTTTGTTTGTGCAAATTTTCTTAGTTCTTTTGACGGAGTAATTCTTATGTTTTTTTTCTTAGCGTGAATGTTTTGGGTGGACTTTTCTTCCTTTGACATTTTCTTTGTTTGACTCGGTTTAAATGATTTTTATGATGTTCTCCTCACTATTGCAAAGGAAAATTGATGGTGTGAACCAAGAAGAAGAGTCCATGCAAATTTTTATTGTCGCCCAAGTCCACTTAGCTAGTTTTTGGTTGATCCCTGGCATCTTCGACTTTGAATTCAAAGGACAGAAGAATCTGTATACTTCGGATTTCTCGGGTGAAAGCATACGTTCTGTTCCAGTGACCAGGTACAAGCTCATTTCTTAGAAACTGGACTCTAAGATTCGTTCGGATCACGGCCACGACACTGTAAGTCTGGGTGCGGTGGCATGAGCCGTGGCCCGTTCATGCCACACCATCCCCATCATGGGTTTGGAGCTCTGCTTTCTTCCTCCAAACTCCCCGCCGCTTCAACTCGTCATCCACTGAAGAAAAAAAGAAGGATCTTAGCGGCTTGAAGAACGGACTCGAACCGGTCCCGACGGGCGCCACGAGCCTTGTACAGGAACCAAAAGTTGGCAATCCCAGCAGCCAGTTATCTATTCTGTTTACAAGGTGTGGCAGCATGAGACCGACTGGCAGCCGTGATTATTGCCGTACATCCGATCTTGTGGCCGTCAATGTAGTCCGCCATATCAGGAGCAAAGGCAGACAAAATACAGCAGTACTGTCAGAATCTGGATCAGAAGCTTTGGTCATCGATTTCATCACCCCAATGGCCGGCTTGTCTCGAATTTTTCCAGCCTGTGACACGTCTTTCTGGAAGCAACCAACAGAAATTTCCCATCCAACAGCTCAACCTTTTTCTCCCAGAATAAAGAAGATTATTCATTGAGTGAACCCTCTATCCATACCACAGATGGAAGCACAGGATTCAGACAAAATAAACCCGGCGACTTCTCTAAAGGATATATTCACCCATTCCACTTCCTCTTATCACCGCAATCGCAATGGGCAGCTCATTGTCTCGATGCTTGCCAGCTCGTGGCACGTCTCTCCGGAGGAGATGCAGGTGCATTCAAATCAACACAAAGGCCGACAAAACACCACTCGACCGGCGGCTGTGCCTTGATCTTCCCAACGGACTGCCCAAGCGCCAGCAGCTCGTGGGCATTGCCATGGTGATCCTGCCCTGCGTTCGGGAGAGCCGCGCCAACTTCGAAGTTGCTCTGGAGATCAGGAGCCTCTTTGTGGGTGTGGACGACGAGGATGTAATCATCAGCGCCAAGGCTCTGGGATTCTACCCGTACCGCGTCAAACTCCGGATCGAGCCACAGCTTGGTGAGATGGAAAGCTCTGACATTGTTCTCTACGATTTCCGCAATTCCAGCACACATACCACGAGCTGCGATGCTGAGATTGGAGCTCAACTTAATTTATGGCCACTATCTCTCAAATTAAAAAAAACGTGGGGACGATCACTTCAAGAGCCAATGGAATACGAGTCCATCACTGTTGGACTTCATCCCAGTGTGATTCCAGCGAAGGAGTTTCCACTCAAGCTCAGCTGTGTTCCCTGGAACTCACGTTCGTCCTCAATTATGGGGCATTTTTTCCTTTGGTTTCTAGCACGATTGCGCGCGCGAGTGTCTCTGCTCCAGAGTTTTCTAGCGGCCAGCCAGATGGATGTGGAGCCAAGCGCATTTTTACTCCTAAACGAGGAGATGAATGTGGGGCAGCTGAACTTAACGCTTCTTAGCGTGAGTGAGGTAAGATAAAAATAAACGAGAAGAGGAAGAAGAAGAAATGAATAGGATTCTCACCGATTGTTCCTCTCTTTCAGATGAAGAGCTTGTCATTGAAAGTATGGCTTCCTTTTGGAGCTTTTGGTAAGTGGTATGTGCAGAGGCACTCATAGTGGACGAAGGCCTGGTGAGATCGCTAGAAGTTTGTAGATGGTTATCGCGCTCTGTTGGTCTTGCTCAAAGCAGGGCTCCGCTATTTATTTCGACAAAAAGTATATGCTTCTCACTCACCATCTGTGACAACAAACTCACGTGAAAACTCGACTGTCTCCCTGGTGCAATTGGCTTCGCGGTACATCCAGTTGCTTCTCGTGTAGCAGACGAGATGCATCTCGGCCTCGAGATGAAGCTTGAACCGGAGCGGAACCTTGGACGCCATGCTTGCGGGCAGATGCCACACAACGACTGGAAAGTCTTCCACACTGATACTTGTGGTCCCTCCTCGCAATGGCGGCTAATATGGATCACCCTTAAAAGCAATAAAAACATGATTTACCTTTAGGGAGCTGGTTTGGATGGATTATAAGTATTACAAAGAATTCCTCTTTACAATGAAAAAATCAAAGGAGAGAATGACGAAACGAAATAATGAAGCCTCGTTGTGGAGCTCAAGAACAGCAGCTGTATTGACAGCTTTTTTTAGCCTTCTCGCACAGCATCACGGTGGGTACCAAGATCATCACCATCTTGGGTCTCACCTGCGAAAGAAGATAACAAGAAATCCCTCGCTGGAAAAACGAAAAATAAAACTACCTCGGACAATGTCATGCCACAGCAAGAACACGCTGCAACCGAGCTTCCTGGCCACACTGATCACGTACACCGCGTTTTGTTTCTTCTCGTCATCTGTAATTCATAAGATTATATCGACTAATTTGGACGGGTCTAAGTTCATTTGCTTGCCTGTTACTCCTTTGGTCACGAGCTGCCAGTTTACAACGTGTGGTTCTACAGCTGGAAGAAGATGCCAGATGATAAGCTATTGTCCTGGAAGTTCCAGTTCTTGCAAACATTAGCTCACAGCAACGTTTGTTACCTTGAAACTCTCCGTACGGCTGTCTTTGCCTGATCGCTTCACTTTATTGTTGGCCCGTTTCAAGATGTCGTAATCAGACACCTCCTTCCCTCTCAATTTAATGTTCTTCAGCAGATGGAGGGTATGATACCGCATCAATTGCCACAGAAACGCTGGCAAAGACATGTAAACACCAAAAAAAAAAAAAAAACCTACCGAGTATGAGCTTGTGATTGCCTTGAACGATGTCACTTTTACCAGTGACAACCTCAGCTTTCGGGCAGCATCAAGGGCTTGGTTGCAGTTCTCCACGTTCTTAAACGGCATCTTGATGAGAGGTTTATTGGCTGCCTTCCAGTTGATGGAGCCTGGCTCCAATTTTTCTAGTATTTCGAGAAGGATCCACCTACAGAGTACAAACAAAACTATCAGAGGTTGAAACTTAAAAGACGGTTTCCTCTTATACCCGTCCCAGACGCCATCAAAGAGCTGGTCCACATATGTTGTTGTGCCAAGGATATTGATCCACACACCAAAAACCAGAAACCCGCTCATCTCTCGAATCTTGCTCATGATCCTGAATTAATTCAGTGTAAGTGAGGCTGTTGTCAGCTGTCAAACCATTCCTGGAATAAGAAGAAGTTTTATCAAGAGCAAGGTGGGCCTGAAATTCATTACCTTTCATGGAAGAGATAGGGCCAAGATTCAAGTTTGTGGAGCCGTATGTAATGTCTCTGGGTGTGAGGTACTTCCGACAGTTGATATGTGCAGCACTACTTTTGCTCTATCGTAGGGATGGAAATCTAGCAGAGACAAATTGCAACTCTTAGGAGCCAAGACATTTAGAAGTACAGTGTATGGCTATACAATTGCAAGTTGTCTACCACAATTTAAATTGTGGTTGGGGTGGTGAGAAGTTAAGATGTTCTAGTAGAGACATCACTCTCTTCAAGTTGATTTCTCTTTTTTTATTTTTCTATAATTTTGTGATTTTTTAATATTTCTTTTTTAATTAGGACTAACCACTAAAGGACCTTATATACACTCCAATTATGAATCTCTTTGAGAATAAGTATTAGAGCTAATATTCCTTTAAAGTAGGGAAAGGGAAGATAAGTCTACATAAAGTTGTAAGGCACAAATTTTTTCTTTTCAATTTGTTAGCTTACTTTGTATATTCAACCACTATGGCTTTGACCTTAGTTAAGTTTTCTCACCAAGGTTCCCACCTATTATACTAGCTCTTACTTGGTTTTACTTGGTTTCAACAATTTATTGCATAAGCAATAGAGCATTAATAATTCATTTACAAATTCCTAAATTCTCTCCCAATCCCCTTTTTTGGGTTAGATTGGACTTAAAGTTTAGCTACACTTTTTGCAAGTACAAACAGCTAAGCACATTAAACCTCCAAGTTCTTAATATGCTTTGGTACAACAACATTTGATCATAGGACCCTCTAAATCCCAAGCCTTGGGTGCAACACTTGTTCCGGGATACCAAGGGGGAAACACTATGGCTTAATGACTTAGTATGGGTACCTTTACTCCCTCACTTCCATCCCAAAGGAAAGGCCTAAGCCCTTAGGAAGGGCGAGGACTAATGAACTACAACGTACTCACTCAAGTGGAACACCACTCTATATAAGCCAAAAACACTATAGTTGGTTTCCCTTCCAGGAGTGGGAGTTGCTCTTAAACACTTCCTTGGGTGGCCCCTCCAGCACCATTTGAGTCCATGCTCACTTCTACCTAAGGCCCCTAAGCCTTAGTCTTAACCTCAAGTAATTTTAAAAGCACTATTTGAGAGTTCCTTCAAAATTGGTTTTTGGACCTTAATATCCTTACTATACTTTTGGAACCATATGCAGACCCCCCTCCAGAAGATACATGCTTTGGGCTTTCACCCCACAACCTGTATTAGTATTCATATTTGGTCTTAGACTCGATCTCAGACTCAACCTCAAACTCAATCTCGGATTTAATCTCGGACTCAATCTCGAACCCAACCTTGGATTTTATCTCAGACTCAATCTCGGACTAGGGTTTGGACCCGATCTTGGAATCTTGGATCTTAGACACAGTCTCGAACTCGGTCTCAGACTCGGTCTCGGAGTTAGTCTTAGACTTGATCTCAAACTCGGTCTTGCACTCGGTCTCGGACTCGGTCTCATCCGATAAACTCTTTATCATTTTGGTCGTACTTTTGGGGATCCTTTAGCCTACAACATCTCGGGGACTTGGTTCCTTACAACTCCACCACCTATAGAACAAGTTCAATGCCTATATTAAGCATCTTATTTTAATTCTATGACTTGTTAACCATGTCTTCAAAAGTCCCACTTAGCAATGTGCCTAAGTTAGCCTCCATGGCCAAGAGCCCATGATAACAGAGTATAAATGTCCCCATACCCCTCACTTTACCATGCCCTAATATGGGGTTGGGACTTAAATACAACCTTGCTTTACTAAAGGGTTAGAACTCGAACCCAACCTCCACAAAATACGTTTATAGATTCAACATCCTTGTGGGGAGTTAGGTGTGGTTCCCTACGCCTGGTTAACCTAGTTAACCCATGCTAATTATCTTACCTTCAATGTGTCTTACATATAACATTGGTTAATTTCTCAAATAGATTCTTTAATTGAACTTTGCATAAGTATATAAAGTTTTATCTTGCAAAACTTCCTCTACTAGATCTTACATGTTTGCCAGATTCTCCTCCGATTCCCATGTTACTTCACATAGAATTCCTTCACCTCACATCTTTGTCGCTTGCTTTTGCATGCATTGAGGATGGCTTCGACTTTATATTCCTCTTCCCCTTAAATCACCTTAAGTAAAAGTCTTACTTAGTCCTTGTGAAGCGGATCCTTAAAGTACGGCTTGAATAAGTTCACATAGAACATAGGGTGCATCTTTTCCATCTCCTGAGGAAGTTAGAGGCGGTAAGCCACTTTATCAATTCAAACCTCAATCTTACAAGGCCCTGTGAACTTGGTTAAGGAACTCAAGATCAGTTCATTTCTAAGAATACATGCATTTTACCTTTGGGTTAACTTTTAACTAATCCCACTTGGTAACCTGGTGTTCAGCCACACCTATCCCCAGGTTGGAACTCTACATCTTGGCGCTTCTCAATCTAACTTGGAGAGGGGGATTTGGAGAGAATTTGGAAATCCGTAGATGGATGGCTAACACTCTGTTGTTCGTGCAGTGAGTTGCTAAGACCAAATAGGACTAAGTAGAGCTAGTACAATAGGCAAGAACTTTGGTAAAGGAACTTAATTAAGGTCAAGGCTATGGTAGTCGGATAGATGAGGTAAGTGTAAGGAACTAACTCCCTAAGGTGTCGAAAGCTAAAGGATCCCCAAAAGCATGACCAAAATGATAAAGAGTTCATCATATGAGACCAAGTCCGAGATTGACTATAAGACTGAGTTCGAGGCTGAGTCTGATATCGAGTTTGAGACCGAGTCCGAGATCGAGTCTGAGACCAACTCCAAGACCGAGTTCAAGACCGAGTCCGAGACCGAGTCCGAGACTGAGTTCAAGACTGAGTCTAAGATCCAATATCGAGTCCAAGACCGAGTCTGAGATTGAATCCGAGACAAAGTCTAAGATCGGGTTCAAGATCAAGTCCAAGATCAAGTTTGAGACCGAGTTTGAATACTAATACATGTCGTGGGGTGAAAGCCTAAAGCGTGTGTCTCCCAGGGGGGAGGGGTGGGCTGCAGGGGGTTCCAAAAGTATAGTAGGGATAGTGAGGTTTAAGAACTAGTCTTAAAGGAACTCTCTAGTGGTGCTTCTAAACTGACTTAAGGTTGAGACTGGGGCCGAGGGGCCTTGGGTGGGAGTGAACATGGACATAGGTGGTGCTGGAGGGAAGAAGTGCTCAAGAGCAACTCCCACTCCCAGAAGGGAAATCGACTGTAATGCTCCCAACTCATGTGGAGTGGTGCCCCACTTGAGTACTTTGTGGCTCATTGGTCCTCACCCTTCTTAGGGGCTTGGACCTTCCCTTCGGGATGGAAGTGGGGGGGGGGTAGAGGTACCCATACTGGGCCATTAGGCCACAGTGTTTCCCCCCGATGTCCCGAAGCAAGTGTTGTATCCAAGGCTTAGGATTTAGAGGATCCCATGATCAAGTCTTGTTGTACCAAGGGATGTTAAGAACCTGGAGGTTTGGTGTGCTTGGCTACTTATGTTTACGGGGAGTGTAGCCAAACCTTAAGTCTAGTCTAATCTGGGGAGGGGGATTGGGAGAGATTTGGGAATCCGTGGATGGATGGCTAACACTCCGTTGCTCGTGCAGAGAGTAGCTGAAACTAAGTGGGACTAAGTAGGACTAAGTAGGAGCTGGTATAATAGGCGGGAACCTTGGTGAGGGAACTTAGCTAAAGCAAAGGCAGTGTTGGTCGGAAAGATGAGGTAAACTAGCAAATTGGAAAGGAAAAATTTGTGGCTTACAATTTGGTATCAGAACCTTTTCCTCAGTTTTAGCGAAGGATAGAGGTAGATTGCTGAGAGATGGCAAAGGTAGGGCGTAAAAGAACCAAGGCAAAGACAAAACTGTCACTAGAGCTAGAGCATTCGGCTGACAGGAGGCTAAGGATGAAGAATCCTTGCATGAAGAGGACTCAAGTGAGAGAACTTCTAAATAAGAGTCTAGTGGCAAGGTTCGATCATTCAAGGCTCAATTGGATGTTTTAGAAAGACAATTGGCACAGACCAAGGCCCTACTATAGATTCTCATATGCAAGTTAAAGCATGACGAGAAACGAAAGAGAAAGCAAAAGATTATGGATGCTTGTAGTGAAGAAGGTACAGACCCTTCGGCAGGAATTGAGGTAGAACCAAACAAAGTCGAACAAATCGAAGTGGAATCAGTCCCTCAAGCAGTTCCCAAGTACAAACCAAAGCCCCCATCGGTCTTCAAGGGAGTGAATGACTATAAGGTGGTGGAGGATTGGTTTTACGATATGGAGGACTACTTCTAAGTGTTGTGGTTGCCGAGCTCGAAGAAGGTCCCATATGCAAAGCTATACTTGGTAGATAATGCCAAGTCTTGGTGGAGAATGACAGAGGCCAATGAAAGACTGGTGGCCACTTGGGAAATGATGAAGGCGAGGAACCATGCGACTTAGGTTCCTCCAAATGCTACTCTGCATCTAGGGGATGAGCTGAGTAGGATAAAGTAGACTGGAACTATTCAAAAGTATGTGAATGGGTTTATAGCAAAAAGGATACTTGTCATAGATATGGGTGACATGGATGCATTCCATGCTTTCATATCAGGTTTGCAAACCTAGGCTCAAGGCAAGGTGATGCGTTGGAACCCGACCAATTACAAGGAAGTGATGGATGTGACTATCAAGGTGCATTTCAATGATAACTTGCGAAAGGGGAACATGACAGGGTTGGGGTCCACGTTTAGAAAAAGGGCCAAACTAAGGGGGACATATGGCAAAGGGAAATTCAAGAAGAATTTCTCTAAGAATGAATCCTTAGGTTTCGAAAAGGTAGATTTGGTGGCCAGCGAGCAAGTACGTAGAGCAATCAAGCAAAAAGAGACAAGCTTACGGATAAAAAGGTCAAATCTATTAGTAGTGTGGGAAACAACATATGCTTCAACTGTGGTGAAGTGGAACACTTTTCGAGGGAATGTTTATATCCAAAGAAGGCAAAAGCTAATATAGCTACTAAGTCAAGTGAAATCCAAATTGAGGTACATGATCCAGTCCTTAACTCAAAGTTACTCATTACATGAGTAACTTTAGTAGAGAGTTGTTCGCAACATCTACTAGCCCTTCGAGGGAAACTTAAAGGTAGCTTTGTTAAGATCTTTATTGACATGGGTGCTTCAGATAATTTTGTGGCTGCAAACATAGTCCAGCAAGACGGACTAATAGTGCAACGGTTGGGCAAACCAAGGACTATAGATTTTGTTCAAGGTAGCTAAAGCACCGATGAAGTACTTCGACAAGCAAGAATCGAAGTAGGGACATGAAAAGTAGACATGAATTTCACTGTGTTGGGATTTGACGTAATCTTTGGGATGGATTGGTTCAATCAATTCGTGATAGCCCTACATGGACAAGGTAGGAACCTTGTGGTATTAGCAAATGCCTGAGGAGAACGATCTAGGGTGGAAGCCCATGATCTAAAGGTAGGGCAATGTAAGGCCAAAGACTCCTACTTGAACTTGGTGTCCATGAGAGGACAACTCACTAAAGGAACCAAAATAGCATTTCTGTGCTTACTCTCGATGAGAAGTGACAAAAAGACGAGATTAAAAGAAGTGCCTTTGGTGATTTAGCGGGTTATAGACCAATTCCAAGATACCATGCTAAAGGAGCTACCGACAGGGTTACCCCCCGAATGACCAATAAAACATAAGATCAAGCTGGTCAAGGGTGCTAAGACGGTGGTTCATGTTCCCTATCAGTTGAACGAAAAGGAGCTTAAGGAGCTTAAATGCCAATTTGAGGAGTTGGTGGAAAAAGGGTATGTGAGGTTGAGCAAGTCATTATATGGTGCACCAATGTTATTTGTGAAAAAGAAAGATGGATTTATACGCATGTGTATAGACTACCAGTTGCTCAACAAGTATACAAAGAAGAACAAATACCCTTTACCAAGGATTGAGGACTTGTTGAATTGGTTGGGAAAGGTGAAATACTTCTCGATGATCAACCTAAAGTCAGGATACTATCAGATTAGGGTAGCAAAGAAGATGTCGAGAAGACAACCTGTCGGACAAGGTATGGAAGCTATGAGTTTCTAGTGATGCCCTTTTGGCTATGCAATGCACCAGCAACGTTCTCAGTGTTGATGAACTATATTTTTGTACCCTATCTGGATCATTTCGTAGTCATCTACATTGACGACATCTTGATCTATAGCAAGACCCTAGAAAAGCATGTAGAACACTTGACGAAGGTGTTTGAAAAACTAAGGAAATACCAACTGTATGCTAAAGAGAGCAAATGTAACTTTGCTCAACAAGAGGTGAAGTTTCTCTTGCATGTGGTGGCAAGGATGGGCTAAAGGTGGACTCTGAGAAGGTCCAAGCGATCCAAGAATGGGAATGATCATTGAATGTACACGAGTTAAAGGCATTCTTAGGGTTATATAACTACTATTGAAAGTTTATCAAACACTATTCGAGAGTAATCCTGCCTTTAACAAACCAAACGGGAAAAAGGAAGATGGTATGGACAATGAAATGCAAGGTGTCATTTGTCCACCTCAAAAGGAAGTTGAAAAAAGCTCCCGTGTTGGCATTACTAGACTTTGGTAAAAACTTTGAGATAGAAACAGATGCTTCAGACTTTGCATTGGGGTGCAGTGTTGAAGCAAGATAACCATTCAGTAGCGTTCTTCTCTAAGAAGTTGGACAAAGCTCAGCAAAAGTGGCTTGCCTATGAGAAGGAATTGTTTGTGGTGGTCAAGGCGCTCAAGGAGTGGCGACACTACTTTGGGAAACACTTTAAAGTTTACACAAAAAATGTGGCAACGAAACACTTCTTGTCATAGCCCGACCAGAAAGAGAAATAGGGTCAGTGGGCTAATACTTTGGCCAAGTTTGATTGTGAGATTCTGTACAAGCCTGGAAAGAGCAACATCTTGGTGAAGCTGTTCTTTGAACAAGTGGTTTGAGTGTGGGGAAGGCTAGAGGAGATCATCTCAGATCGAGATAAGATCTTCACCAGTAGATTCTGGAGAACTCTCTTAGAACAGTATCACACCAAGTTGAAATTCAGCACAGCCTATCACCCACAGATAGGTATTGGGTATTAAATCAAGTGGATGGCACTAACACTTCTTGACAGATGGACAAATGGAAAGGATGAATAGGCAGTTGGAGGATTATTTGCAATGCTATGTCTTCGGAGACTAAACTGATTGGGTAAGTCATTTGGGACTTGCGGAAATATGCCATAACAACTCACCACACTTGAATATCGGGGTGAGTTTATGAGAAATCATCAATGGGCGAGTTATTGAAGGTCCTGTGGAATTCGGCGTGGCCGAATATCATGGAGAGTTACCTGTAGTGAAGGCATTTACGGCAGAAAGACTCAACATTTGGAATCTAGTGAAGGATTCCTTAGAATGAGCTTAACAAAGGTAAACCAAGTATGCAAACCAGAAGCGCTAGGATGTAGAGTTCCAATCTAGGGAGAAGGTGTGGCTGAACACCAAGAATCTAAGGCTACCAAGTGGAATTAGCCAGAAGCTAACCCAAAGGTAAAATGCATGTATTTATTGTGAGACACAAAATCCCTAGGCCCCAAAGTAGAGCCGGAAAGGGCGCCACGTGGTAGTGGCCGAAGCGAGAGCCAAACGAGCGTAACACGTTTGGACCAAAAGCTCCGACTTGAAAAGTCAAGAGCGGGAGTGGAACTCCCAACGAAGTGCTCGAGGAACGAGCACAAAGCGAGCAAAAAGCGAGGCTCCAAAAAGGGACCCAAAAGGACCAACACATGACACGTGGAAGTGTCCGAGATGGACTCGAGTTGGAGTCCGAAGTGGAGTCCGAGATGGACCCGAGATGGAGTCCAAGATGGAGTCCGAGATGGACCCGAGATGGAGTCCGAGATGGAGTCCGAGATGGAGTCCGAGATGGACCCGAGATGGAGTCCGAGATGGACCCGAGATGGAGTCCGAGATGGACCCGAGATGGAGTCCGAGATGGACCCGAGATGGAGTCCGAGATGGAGTCCGAGATGGACCCGAGATGGAGTCCGAGATGGAGTCCGAGATGGAGTCCGAGATGGACCCGAGATGGAGTCTGAGATGGACCCGAGATGGAGTCCGAGATGGAGTCCGAGATGGACCCGAGATGGAGTCCGAGATGGAGTCCGAGATGGACCCGAGATGGAGTCCGAGATGGACCCGAGATGGAGTCCGAGATGGAGTCCGAGATGGACCCGAGATGGAGTCCGAGATGGAGTCCGAGATGGAGTCCGAGATGGAGTCCGAGATGGAGTCCAAGATGGAACCGGGACTGAGATCAAGGCCGAGACCGAATCCGAAGTCGGATCCGAAATCGGATCCGAGATCGAGCCAGAGACTAAGTCCAAATACTAATACGGGTCAAGGGGTGAAAGCCCAAAGCGTGCGTCTCCCAGGGGGGGGGGGGCTGCGGGGGGTTCCAAAAGTATAGTAGGGAGAGTGTGGGGGTTGGAGCCCAGTGGAGCCAGTTGGGCCAGGAAGGGCCAGTTTGGCCTAGGAAGGGCCAGTTTGGTCCGAGAAGGCCAGACCCAGTGTTGGGTGATGAACTGACCACTGGGAAGTCCAAGGCTAGAGTGAATACGGACCGACAAGCGGGGTAGCTTGGTGAAGTGTTCAAGAGCCGGCTCTAGTTCCCCCGGGAGATCGACTGGCCGATGCTCCCAGTCCAAGTGTGGGTGGCACTACCTACTTGGATACCAGGCATGGCTCAACGGAACCTCGCTCTAAGCCCATGGCTAGAGCACCCAAGGGCAGAAGGCGAGGAGAGTACCCAGGTGGCTCGCGTAAGGCCACGGTGTTCCGAAATGTTGTCCCAAAGGCCCAGACTGTGGAAAGGAAGAGGAGCAGTCCTCTGGGGTAGTGACCAAGGACACAGTCGTGTGGTGAGGAAGTCCCAGAGGACCGTGGGACTTAGTGGTCGGGCCTGTGGGTCTCGATCCAGTGGCAGTGTTGGCAAACACGGCCAGGGGCAGAAAGGGACTTAGTGGGGACTGACAGAGGGATATTGGGGAAGGCTATTCCCCTTGTCGGTGGGCATCCTAAGGATGCTAAGGAGTGGATCTGAGATGACCACTCACGGATGGTTTGCCTAGTCTTGGAGAGCCAAGACGGTGATGCAAGTGGTATTGGACTACCAGTGTGGCAAAGGTGATTGGGCATGGCCTTAGCGTAACGGGCTGCGATGTCGGTGGTACCTTTGAGTGTCGGTCATGGGATCGGACACGTGGAGCACTTGGACCAAGTGCAAATGTTGAGTGGCATGGATGCCATTCTCGGGGCTAGCAAGTCCCAAGTCCTGGATTGGACTTATGGAGGTTGTGAATGAGACTCCCCCAAGTGGTCGGAGGTGTGGTTAAGTGACTAAAGTAGAAAGGAAAATTTAGTCGCTTACAACTTGGTATCGGAGCTGTTCCTTAGTCCGACTTTTATTGGTGCTCAAGTATATCACCACTAGTGTTGGCATCGGAAGGTCCGAGGAGTGGGCCTATCCTTGAGGAGTAGCAAGTCGGGAAGACATGGCTCTCCATTACAGTTCATGTGTGAACTTGTAGACGAGGTGGTGGATAGAAAAGGGCCAATAATGGAACGACTTTGGGATCTTGGGAACAGTATAAAGTTTTCCTCATTGAGTTGAGGATGTGATCCGGATGAGCATTTGGCTCAGCCAATTGGCTAAGGTAGTTGTGGTAAACAACTATAGTTGGGATCACGGGGAAGATAGAGACTCCAAAACAATAAAGGAGTCACAAGATTGTCCTCACATAGTTGAGGCTGGTGCTCATGAAGGTGAGACCGGAATGGATGACCGTGAGAGGTCAAGCATGGGCGAGGACACAAGTCCTTGAAGTGGTAGCCAGGGCTATCTCTAGTAAATGCTAGAACAACCCAAGGAGTTGGGGGTGTACTCAGAGGATGAGTTGGTAGTCTCATCACATGGACAGATGGTCCTAAGGGGCAAAAGGTTGCCCCAAGAGAACAAATCAAGTGTCGGAGTGACACTTGCAGAGATGGTCCTTGTGAGCAGGACCTGAATACAAGAAGTTGTATTCTAGTGAGTTGGCACCTCGAAGGCTAAGACCTTGCAGGTCGTGGGATGAGCAAAGTCTAAAATGATGGATGACTCAAGTGGAGTCAGAGACTGGTCCTAAGGGATTGGCTGAAGCATTTGGACTGAGGTGTATGGTGCCCCATGAGGTATGGGGAGGATCATAAGATCCAAGTATGAGAACAGTAGGTATCTCATCGATGGCAAAATGTGCCATGCTAAAGTTATGGGAAAGGTGTTCCCAGAAGAAAACAACTTTGACACAAAGTTGTGTGTGACCTCTATGGTGCAGTGCTAACAGATGGTTGGCCTGAGGAAGAGCGGTGTTGGTCTTGGCAAAGACTTAAACACGAAGGGGAAGTGTCATAGAGGTAGGCTCGTGGAGCCGATGGTGTGGAGACACCAAATGTGCCAAGGTGTGGTACCTTGAAGCTATGTTGGTGGGTTCATGAGAACCCCTTGCCAAAGGAATCCCAATGGAAATGGGAATGGCATAGCCTAAGCTGCAGAGCATGCAGTTGGAGTGTGGTGACCCAGATAATGATGGAGGTGTGAAAGCACCAAGCAATGAGTTGTAGGACTTGACAACTATGAGGCAACTAAGCAAAAGGTGCAAAATAACTGGTTAAACGGGTAGAAGGTAGCTACCCAAGACTTCTAGCATAGGGAAGTCGGATATACCCTTACGGGGGATAAGTTGCTTATGTTGCGATATAGTAAGTCAATGTCATAAAAGGAAATACTCATTGTCAAGAAAACCATCATTGGGACACCCGAACACTCTAGAACACCAGAAGGTGGTGTTTGATGTCGCGAGGGCAATGGATAAAGCCCAAGGGACTAAATCCCTAGCGAATGATGGATAGAAGGTGCTATCCAAATGTCCAAGGTTGCGGAGACAGGAGAGGACTGTCTACCCGAGTTGGACAAAGCCAAAAATGGAATTTTGGCAAGGCTAGTGATGGGCATGTAAAGGCCCATAAGCAACAATGTAATCCCAGTGTGTGGGATTATAAGGTGAGCATACCCGGATTGAGGAACCACCCCCTAGGCTATTGGGTAGGTTCATCCCTAAGAATACTTGCTAAAGCATGATAGAAAGTGCAAAGCTATCCTCCTGGTTTGGAGGAGAATGACCAAAGGAAAGGTGTGAAGCCAAAAGCAAGAAGTAAGGGGATGGAACCGAACCATAGGAATCGAAGGGCATAACCAAGGTTGGTTATGCCAGCTGGGAGTGGAGAATCAAGTGGGGGCTCGAGGGTGTTGCCGCTAGCAACCGTGATGCCATGGAGGGTCTAAAATATGGAATTGTCCATGTTAGACTATGTGGCATTTGGAAGGCTTGCAAAAAGGGAGGCCTTAGCAAGCTGAGGGACAGAGTTCCTTCAAGGTTCCCAAAGACGATTCTAGGCAGCTTAGTACCTAGAAAGGCCAAGTGTAAATGGTTCATGGAACGCGCGAAATCAGAGTGGCGCAGCAAAAGCGTGGTCTTGAAGCTTGCCATGAGGCAAGGCTATCAAGGTTAGGGAAGTAGTTCCCGAGTGTTCAAAGAGAGGGCTTTGAACGAAAGTCGATGGTCAAGGACTTTCACGCTTATGCAGGAACCATGTTACAATGGTCGGAGGACTTGCCAAGCGAGATTGGCACGTCGGGGGAACAAATACCCTAGTTGAAGGTGATAACTTCAAAAAGGGTGGGCCATGGGGCCGAGCATGGAGGAGCCCATGCATGATCACAGACATGTCAAGTGAGAGGACTTGGCAGTGTGGAGGAACTAGGTTCCTAAGCTGTGATCTGTAGCGCGCTTTAAAAATAAGTTGGTGCACCGGTGTGGGGAGTCACGCCAGGCATCTTGTGTGATGCTGTCCGTAGATGCATATACGGAGGTTGGGTTCGAGTCCCGACCCTCTAGTGCTTGGGTTCGAGTCCCAAATCACTAGGGCGTGGTGATGGTTTGGAATATGAGGGCACTCATATTTCGGTGGTCATGGACTCTCAGTGGGGAGACTGGTTTGGGCACACCGCCAAGCGAGGGATGCCTCGGAGTCGTGATGCACGGTTAGATTGCTTAGTGTGAAAGCTCGGCATATCTAACTTGAACGCTTTGGTGCAAGTGGCACCAAGGACGCGGTGAGTGAGGTGGGGACACCTAATCTCAGTTGCTATGGACCCTTGGCCGGAAGGGCTGGCTTGGGCGCACCGCCAAGTGTGGGGGATGCCCCCGGGGTCGTAGTTAACAAGTTAAAGGTCTGGAAGACCTAGTACCTATTGGCAAGCCTGTTAAGGTGCCGAGGTGAGATCACTAGGTGATCTTGTGGCTAAATAAGGACAAGGTCCTTGTTTGGGTTAAGGAATAAGGTTCCTAGTTCAAAGTGTTGATTTGAACTATTGATGATGGTGTGGCTTGGTCAAGGTGACCAAGTGGGAAAAGCACCTTAGGTAAATGAGTTATGTCATTGCGATGGCATAGTGTGTCCAAGGAAAGTAGTCTCTAAAGAGACCCATGGGAGGGTCACAAAGTTGGGCCGTGGATAGAGCCCACAGCAGAAGATGCTAAAGAGACTTACTAGGGGCGAACACCCTAGTCTTGGCAAAGCAGAGCCTTTGCTATGGAATCAAAAGAATACCTCAAGGAGGGAGGTAGAGATTCGGTGTTGCTTGGTGCAACAATCAACGGATAGGAGCAAAAGATGAGTGGCCAAGATAGGGCCGTGGAATCCCTTGGAAGGAATCCAAGTGGCAAAGTTAGGCGAGGAACACTAATGTGTTGGACGCTAACAAATTGCGGGAAAGGAAGTGTGTTTCCAAGGATGGATTCCGAATTGCTCCGATTTGGCGAAAGTGGAAGCTCCAAGGGAGGGAGCGGTAAGGTAGCCAAATGATAGGGCCATGGACAGCCCTAGCACAAAGTATGATAAATGGAACTTAGTGCCCAAGGTGGCACGAAATAGACGAGAGGATGATGGTGCCCTCAAGTAAAGAACTTCCCAAGATGGGGAAGTGGAGTTGCACAAAAAGTGCAATGCAAGGTGTTGGAGACACCTAGGAAATTGAGACTACTCGAGAAGGAGTAGTGGGATTGACTTAGAGAAGGGTCTCTAAGAGGTTTAGCGAGAACCACTACATGTGGTCCAATCAATCTCTAAGTTGGAGAGGCTACCCTCCTTAGAGGATAAGCAAGGCAAGGTGAGCCTTTGGTGTCAAACCATTGAGGCATATGCAAAAGGCATGGTGAGCCTTCAATGTCAAACCATTGACGAATATGAAGAAGGCATGGTGAGCCTTCAATGTCGAACCATTGACAAATATTGGCTAGGTGCCAAGGATGGAAATGGTAACACATGCGAGTGTTACTTTACAAAATGGTTTACCGTTCGATGAGGACATCGAACTTCGTCTATGGGTGGTGGAGTTGTGAGACACAAAATCCCTAGGCCCCAAAGTAGAGCCGGAAAGGGCGCCACGTGGTAGTGGCCGAAGCGAGAGCCAAACGAGCGTAACACGTTTGGACCAAAAGCTCCGACTTGAAAAGTCAAGAGCGGGAGTGGAACTCCCAACGAAGTGCTCGAGGAACGAGCACAAAGCGAGCAAAAAGCGAGGCTCCAAAAAGGGACCCAAAAGGACCAACACATGACACGTGGAAGTGTCCGAGATGGACTCGAGTTGGAGTCCGAAGTGGAGTCCGAGATGGACCCGAGATGGAGTCCGAGATGGAGTCCGAGATGGACCCGAGATGGAGTCCGAGATGGAGTCCGAGATGGAGTCCGAGATGGACCCGAGATGGAGTCCGAGATGGACCCGAGATGGAGTCTGAGATGGAGTCCGAGATGGACCCGAGATGGAGTCCGAGATGGAGTCCGAGATGGACCCGAGATGGAGTCCGAGATGGACCCGAGATGGAGTCCGAGATGGAGTCCGAGATGGACCCGAGATGGAGTCCGAGATGGAGTCCGAGATGGAGTCCGAGATGGAGTCCGAGATGGAGTCCGAGATGGAGTCCAAGATGGAACCGGGACTGAGATCAAGGCCGAGACCGAATCCGAAGTCGGATCCGAAATCGGATCCGAGATCGAGCCAGAGACTAAGTCCAAATACTAATACGGGTCAAGGGGTGAAAGCCCAAAGCGTGCGTCTCCCAGGGGGGGGGGGGCTGCGGGGGGTTCCAAAAGTATAGTAGGGAGAGTGTGGGGGTTGGAGCCCAGTGGAGCCAGTTGGGCCAGGAAGGGCCAGTTTGGCCTAGGAAGGGCCAGTTTGGTCCGAGAAGGCCAGACCCAGTGTTGGGTGATGAACTGACCACTGGGAAGTCCAAGGCTAGAGTGAATACGGACCGACAAGCGGGGTAGCTTGGTGAAGTGTTCAAGAGCCGGCTCTAGTTCCCCCGGGAGATCGACTGGCCGATGCTCCCAGTCCAAGTGTGGGTGGCACTACCTACTTGGATACCAGGCATGGCTCAACGGAACCTCGCTCTAAGCCCATGGCTAGAGCACCCAAGGGCAGAAGGCGAGGAGAGTACCCAGGTGGCTCGCGTAAGGCCACGGGTTCCGAAATGTTGTCCCAAAGGCCCAGACTGTGGAAAGGAAGAGGAGCAGTCCTCTGGGGTAGTGACCAAGGACACAGTCGTGTGGTGAGGAAGTCCCAGAGGACCGTGGGACTTAGTGGTCGGGCCTGTGGGTCTCGATCCAGTGGCAGTGTTGGCAAACACGGCCAGGGGCAGAAAGGGACTTAGTGGGGACTGACAGAGGGATATTGGGGAAGGCTATTCCCCTTGTCGGTGGGCATCCTAAGGATGCTAAGGAGTGGATCTGAGATGACCACTCACGGATGGTTTGCCTAGTCTTGGAGAGCCAAGACGGTGATGCAAGTGGTATTGGACTACCAGTGTGGCAAAGGTGATTGGGCATGGCCTTAGCGTAACGGGCTGCGATGTCGGTGGTACCTTTGAGTGTCGGTCATGGGATCGGACACGTGGAGCACTTGGACCAAGTGCAAATGTTGAGTGGCATGGATGCCATTCTCGGGGCTAGCAAGTCCCAAGTCCTGGATTGGACTTATGGAGGTTGTGAATGAGACTCCCCCAAGTGGTCGGAGGTGTGGTTAAGTGACTAAAGTAGAAAGGAAAATTTAGTCGCTTACATTTATAGAAATGAACTGATCTTGAGTTCCATGAGCAATTTCGTCGGGCCTTACAAGATTGAGGCACCAATTGGTAAGGTGGCTACTGCCTTCCACTTCTTCGAGAGATGGGGAAGATGCACTTTGTGTTCCATGTGAACTTATTCAAGCCATACTTTGAGGATCCGCTTCACAAGGACCAAGTAAGGCCTTTACTTAAGTTATCCAAGGGGAAAAGGAATATGAAGTCAAGGCCATCCTCAATGCATGCAAGAGTAAGAAATAAGGACGCAAAGTGAGGGAGTTTCATGTGAAGTGGAAAGGATTTCCACACTATGAAACAACATGGGAACCGGAGGAGAACCTAGCAAATGCGTGGGATCTAGTGGAGGAATTTTTGCAAGGTAGAACTTTATGTACTTATGCAAAATTTAATTAAAGAATCTATTTTGAGAAATTGAGCAATGTCATATATTAGGACCCGAAAGTGCACTAAAGGTAAGCTAATTAGCATGGGTTATCTAGGTCAACCAGGCATAGAAAACCATGCTCAACTCCCTATAGGGATGTTGAATCCGTAGACATATTTTACGGAGGTTGGGTTCAAGTCCCAACCCTTTAGTAAAGCAAGGTTGGGTTCAAGTCCCAACCCTTTAGTAAAGCAAGGTTGGGTTTAAGTCCCAACCTCATACTAGGGCATGGTGAGGGGAGGGGTGTAAAGACACCTATACTCCATTGTCATGGGCTCTTGGCCGGAGAGGCTAATTTAGGCACACCACTGAGTGGGGGGATGCCCCTAGAGACATGGTCAACAAGTTGTAAGATTAAAAAGGAGTGTTTGATATGGGCATCGAACTTCTTCTATGGGTGGTAGAGTTGTAAGGAACCAACTCCCCGAGGTGTCAAAGGCTAAAGGATCCCCAAAAGCACGACCAAAATAATAAAGAGTTCATCAGATGAGACCGAGTCCGAGATCGAGTTCGAGACCGAGTTTGAGACTGACTTTAAGACAGAGTGCGAGACCGAGTGTGAGACCGAGTCTAAGATTGAGTCCAAGATCTAGTATCGGGTCCGAGACCGAGTCTGAGATTGAGTCCGAGTAGAGTCTGAGATCGGGTCTGAGATCGGGTTCGAGATCAAGTCCAAGACCGAGTCTAAATACTAATACAGATCGTGGGTGAAAGCCCAAAGCGTGTGTCTCCTAGAGGGGGGGGGCTATAAGGGGGTTCCAAAAGTATAGTAGGATAGTGAGATCTAGGAACCAGTCTTGAAGGAACTCTCTAGTGGTGCTTCCAAACTGAATTGAGGTTGAGATTGGGGCCGAGGGGCCTTGGGTGGGAGTGAACATGGACTTGGGTGGTATCGGAGGGGCCACCCCAGGAAGTGCTCAAGAGCAGCTCTCACTCCTGGAAGGGAAACTGACTGTAGTGCTCTCGACTCATATAGAGTGGTGCCCCATTTGAGTACCTTGCGGCTCATTGGTCCTCACCCTTCCTAGGGGCTTGGACCTTTTCTTCATGATGGAAGTGGGGGGAGTAAAGGTACCTATACTAGGCCATTAGGCTACGGTGTTTCCCCCAGTGTCCCGAAGCAAATGTTGCACCCAAGCCTTGGGATTTAGAGGGTCCCATGATCAAGTCTTGTTATACCAAGGGATGTTAGGAACCTGGAGGCTTGATGTGCTTAGTTGCTTGTGCCTACGGGGAGTGTAGGTGAACCTTAAATCTAGTTTAATCCAGGGAGGGGGATTGAGAGAGATTTGGGAATCCGTGGATGAATGGCTAACACTCCATTGCTCGTATAAGGAGTAGCTGAAACTAAGTAGGACCAAGTAGGAGCTGGTATAATAAGCGGGAACCTTGGTGAGGGGACTTAGCTAAAGCCAAGGTAGTGTTGGTCGGATAGATAAAGTAAGCTGGCAAAGTGGAAAGGAAAAAATTTACGGCTTACACAACCTTTTGATCTTCATGAACATTATCAAAAGAAAGTAAATTTTGCTTCACACCTTGTGAATATTGAATATCAAATATAACAACTATTGATGATATGGACTTCCCATAGACTCACCCCAATACCCAAATGTGGTGAGTTGTTATAACACATTTTCACAAGTCCCAAATGACTTACCCAATCATTCTGGTCTCCGGAGACATAATATCACAAATAATCCTCCAATTGCCTATTCACCCTTTTTGTTTATTCATCTGTCAAAAAGTGTTATTGCCATCAAACTTGACTTAGGCTATACTAAATTTCAACTTGGTGTAATACTATTCCAAAAGAGTTCTCCAGAACGTATTGGTAAATATCTTATCTCGATCTAAGATAATCTTTTTTGATCTTCCTCACACTCGAACCACTTGTTCAAAAAACAATTTTGCCACACCTTCTGCATCCACTTCTTTTGTGGTGGGTATAAAATGTGCCATTTTCAAAAACTGATCCACCACCACGAATACCGTATCAAACCCCTCACTTAGGGGGAGTCCTATGATGAAGTCCATTATAAGACATTTCCACAGACAATCGCTTTGTAACAAGCCCCCACTAGCCTTAGTCATGGCTTTAACTTGTTGAACATGTCTTTACATAATCTTGGATGTTTTTAGCTATATTATAACGCATGTGATCATGGGATGAAATTTGGATATACTGTCATCATGGATCCTTGGAACCTTGGGGGATAAATGGGGATAAAATAGCCACTAAGGGCTCTCTCATCAAGCAATTGCCCTTTTTCCAGTTGGCTTAAGGGGAGAGAGATAAGGTGCGCTACAGTTGGTATCAGAGAAAATGGCACGGATTCGATTCTCATTGATTAGTGGCTATTTAAAATATAATATACCCTTGAACAAGGTATATTCTTACCCTTAAATTTGAAATCGTACGTATTGGGCATCCATGCGTACGTCCTTCCTCTTGTGTGGAGTATCCACAGACGAAGGTATCCATCGTGGGACTGCGGTACGGGTGGATGACTACGTCCTTCCTCTTGTGTGGAGTATCCACAGACGAAGGTATCCATCGTGGGACTGCGGTACGGGTGGATGACTAGTTGCCTCATATAAAATAGCTGGTCTACACAATGGAAGGATTAGTAGATTTAGTGTGGAAATGGAGGTGTTGATTCCCCTTGGCTTAGTAGGGGTTGTTAGTTAATAGTCAATGAAGACATTGACATCTCTAAAGGGTTGTTAATCAATAGTCAATGAAGACATAATCATAATAATCATGGGATGAAATTTGGATATACTGTCATCGTGGATTCAATGCGGAAATGGAGGTGTTAAATGTAGCGCATATAATCATGGGATGAAATTTGGATATACTGTCACCGTGGATTCAATGCGGAAATGGAGGTGTTAAGTGTAGCGATATATTGTCACCGTAGTTAATAATCAATGAGGACATTGACATCTTTGAAGGGTTGTTAGTCAATAGTCAATGAAGACATTGATATCTCTGAAGGGGGGGTGAGTGTAGCGCATATAATCATGGGATGAAATTTGGATATACTGTCACCATGGATCCTTGGAACCTTGGGGGATAAATGGGGATAAAATAGCCACTAAGGGCTTTCTCATCAAGCAGTTGCCCTTTTTCCAGTTGGCTTAAAGGGAGAGAGATAAAGTGCGCTACATATATCTAGCTAATGATACTTTCTCTTGAGTAATAACATTGTCTTGGGCACTCTCTTGTTTCCCACCAGAAGTCCATCATTTACACCATGTTCAATTTTAAATCCTTCCTTAGTAGCCTTAGAGGTGTGCACACATGACCTAGCCTTGCAATGCACTAGAGATGTCAACATAGCCTTTCCAAACATGCTCACTCTAAGGTACTTGGGACTTTAATAGAAACACACTTGTTGTTCAAACAAAAGCACATACATCCACATCCACAAAACAAATATAAGCACACTCCAATCTAAGCCACACTCAATATGTTATTAAGCAACAAAACACTTTCTACTTTAAAGCACACTCCAAGAAACATTAAATACAAAAATCCTTGAGGGGTGGGGTGAGACCTAGCCTAACTCTCATTCCTTATTGTTTTCCATTCTTATTCTCTAGCTCCAAGATTCTTATCATTTTGAAATCCTTTGCATGTGTTGTAGCTTATTATTGTACAATCCTTACCTTCAATGAAGATATATATTTAATTTACATCCTTACATATTAGTGGATTCCCCACTAAAATCTTTATAAACACACTTCCAATCCTTTCATTTGAAGTCTTAATAGAAGGATTCCCCTCTAAAATCCCTTTTAACCTTAGTTTTATGAACCCTTGACAATAGTTCATGGGAAAACATTTTTGAAGGATTTTTCTTTCAAAATTGCATCTCTAGCTCCTACTACTTAGGCATGATCCCTTATTAGGTTTTTTGTTACTGCATGCTCTATCTCCATGCTTGTACCTTTGGCCCATGTGCACTAATTTTAGCCTTAATAGGGACCACTTAAAATCTATCCAAACTTTCCCCACTCATAAATTCTTTGTTAGCATCCTTACCACCTGGCCCTTCATCATTTGATGAAGCTTTGAGCTCCTTAACTTGTGTCACAACCTTATAAACAAAGAAGGTATATGCATCCCTTCTTTATACCTTCTATAGCCTTCTTCATCTCTAGAAGCCTCCCTCAAGTATCTTTATTGTTGATGGCAACATTTATTCCTAATTGTTTGGGACCCTCTTGAAATGAGAATTTGCCTTCTCCTTGATCACTCGATTGGCTTGGATAAGAAAGAAACTTGGAGAAAGAGAATCAATAGAATGAATTTACACACTTCATTGAATTCCACAAGCAATCCATTGACTAGTTGATGTGCTCATTCCTTGCCCATCTTTGCAACCTCGTCCATGATTTGGTCCATTTGGATTCTCCCACTGTTTCTGTTGCTACTATTGTTCTTGCTACTCCCGTTCCTGTCACTCCTGCTCCTACTTGACTTAGAATCTCTCCACAAGTGGTATACTTTAACAAGCTTGCTTATGATCCAACCAACAGCCTTGAAAAGACAATTCATCTTTCTCTTCTTGCAAACACAATTCCTCTCTTCTCTAGAAAACCTAGAAGAGAATGAGCAAACATAAATTTAAATGAAGTGGGAGTCTAGTGACGACAAACAATTCAAATTTGTTATGCATTCACAAGTAACAATCACTTACATCTTTACTAGTATCTCCTATAAGAATGTGAACCCAAAAGATTTCTTGATCCACAAGAGTGGAGAACCAAAGATTGGCAAGAAAACCTTTGATATAGCTTGTGGATGCTATAAAATCCAATGTCCACAATGACAAACCTAATAATAGAACAAGAACAATCTGATCACTATTAATTTGAACACAAGGAATATACTTATAACCTTATATTTGAAAATATTTAGTCAAATAGTCAATGATAAGTCGGTAAAAGGAGTAGTATAATGGATTGCCATGGGTACTAATTGTTTGGACGATGTTTTGTCGAAGTGGCAGAGATGTGGTATGGAAGAGTTTGATCAATCTTTGCTTTCTCGAGTTCTAGAGTTGACAGATTTGCCAACTATGCTACAGTGCCGAGGCATGTGTAAATTTTAGAAGTGGACAATCAATCTTGCATTGATGTACTTAACCATCCTAAAAGATGCAATGAATAAACTCATCATTTAAATTATGTGGCATGGAATATTTGATATATTAATCTAGTAATGATTCCTTAATCTCTTGCTGACACAACCCAATCACTCTCTACTTGGTAGTGGCAACCTCACAATGTGAAACAAGTGCACACACATGACTTAGCTTCTCAATGCACTAGAGATGTTGACATAGGATTTCCAAACATACTCACTCCAAGATACTTGGGACACTAATAAAAACACACTTGTTGTTCAAACAAAAACACACACATCTACATTCATAGAATGAATATGAACACACTCCAATTAAAGCCACACTTAATATGCTATTAAGCAACAAAACACTTTCTACTTTAAAACACACTCTAATAAATGTTAAATGCAAAAATCTTTGAGGGGTGGGATGAGCTCTAGCCTAATTCTTACTTTTTATTATTTCCCACTTTTATTTTTTAGCTCCAAGATTCTCAATATTTTGAAATCTTTTGTATGTGTTTTAGCCTATTATTATACCATCTTTGCCCTCAACCAAGATGTATATTTAATTTGCATCCTTACATATTGGTGGATTCCCTCTTGGAATTTTCATAAACACACTTCCAATCTTTTCACTTGAAATCTTAATAGGCCTTTGGAATCCCAGCTAGAGGTACAATTCTGAAGGAAAATCCTTCAAAGGTGTTTTTTCTTGCCAACCAATGTTAGAGGTTCATAAGGTTAAAATTAAGGCTACTTGGGAATGATTTTTTACTATGTTCTTTGTTATTGTATATTTTATCTCTATACTTGTATCTTTGGGGTTTAATAGGGACCATTTAAAACCTATCTAAACTTTTCTCACTCATAAATTCTTTGTTGACATCTTTACCAACTAACCCTTCATCATTTGATGAAATTTTGAGCTCCCTAACTTGTGCCACAACCTCATAAACAAATAAAGTATATGCATTCCTTCTTTGTGCCTTCCATAGCCTTATTCATCTCTAAAAACCTCTTTTAAACATCTTTATTGTTGATGGCAACATTTATTCTTAATTGTTTGGAAGCCCCTTTCCTCTTCTTGAGATGAGAATTTGCCTTCTCCTTGATGACTTGATCGGCTTGGATATAAAAGAAACTTGGAGAAAGAGAATCAATAAAATGAATTTACACACCTCACTAAATTCCATGAGCAATCCATTAGCCAGTTGATGTGCTCGTTCCTTGCCCATCCTTGCAGCCTTGTTCATGATTTGGTCTATTGGGATTCTGTAGCGCACGTGGTTTTGACCCTTTATCCTATAGTGATTTACCATAGGATAACACCACGAAGTGAAACCTAAACCCTCTTTGTGCCACGTGACAGATGCCACGTGTCACATGCCACGTGTCTATGCCACGTGTCCACAGGAACCCGAGATTCAGGGCCTTGGGCCACTAAACGAAGGAACGGTGCCAAACTCCCAAGCATGGAGCCGAGGAGTGACAGAACCGAACCACGGAGCAACTCCCAAGCATGAAGCCCAAGGAGCGAAGGGGCGGGAGCCCGGAGCGACTTGGAACAGTCCTAGAGCAACCAGCATCCCAATGCCAGGACCAGCACGCAAAACGGAGCCAAACGGAGTCTGGCGCTATTTCGGCATACTGGTGGCCTAACGCGAGGACATGGGTACTCCACCAGCTAGCATGGAATGGAACTTGGGCTTAGACCCAAGCCGGACGCAGAACAAGGACAGGCACGCAAGCGGGAGCTAGACTATGCCTCAGGTTGGTCGGCCATGCCCGACCTACCCACTATCCCTACTATACATTTGGAACCCCCCACAGCCCCCCCCCCCCCCCCTTGAGGAAACACACGCTTTGGGCTTTCACCCCAAGGCCCTCCCTTAGAATGGGGGAGGTAAGTCGTTGGGGAAGAGCTTGAAAGCTCCCAAAGTATGGGAATGTGCCC
>NW_003314331.1:551458-608441 GCF_000143415.4 Selaginella moellendorffii
CTTACTAAATATGGAATGTCCCTAGATTGCGAATTTGGACATGGGACGAACACCATTGTGTTCAGGACGATCTCTACATTCCGTAGATATGCCAAATGAGCAAATCTGGACACTTTCCATAAATAGCATTTAGGACCGAAATGAGACTAATGCTAAGGGCATGATAGCGAGGGTGTTTGGCAGACACGGTAAGCTATCATGTAGCGATATTGAGGGACCAATCTCAATACGCGAGGGTTCTTGTCAAGCCAGTGCAAGACAGAGCAAAAGAGAACTAAAAAGCCAGGCCAAGTATGCTTGGCTGAATAGACATTTAGGAATTCCGTCCTTATGCTCATCCGGCCAAGTACAGATGCAAAGTCCAGTTTACTAACACTTGAACAAGAGGGGCTGATAAAGGGTCCAGCAATACCGACCTCCTGCCATCGTGGCAGTAAGGTAAGAGTGTCCGTAAGGACTAGTCGACAGGTAACTTTCGATACCCGAAGTCACATGCGTGACACTCTCCCCCCCTAGGGAAGATCGACGTCCTCGTCGATGCATACTCGAGTCTAGAATACCGCCAAGGAAACAACTCCAGAAAAAGTTCACGGTACTCACACTACGTGAGAAATGCACCAACTTAAATGAGTTAAGGGTAACCTCTTTGTCTAACGCGGATGCGCTACCAGCTCAGACACCTTTCGGCCGTCGCCGACAAGGAAATGACCAACGGAGTTAGCCACCCTTGCTGCTCTGGGAGTCACCCAGCTTACAAAAGTGTGATATGCCCTGCCTGCAGGAACATAGAGAGAGAAGTCAGAAGCCCCAACCCTCCTAAGCAAAGAAACCAAACCCGTCGGTAAGGTTTAGATAGACTACTGTAAACAGGCAGTTAGAGTTGTTTACACGGTCACGCCCTTTTAACGGAATAAGGAACATCGACAGAGAGGCGGGTTATGTGACCAGTCTACAGTAGCTACCCCATGACTAGAGATTTCAACATGCACACGAAGTGCCGAAGCCAGTCTGCCTATACTAGCCCAAACTCAAAGATCAATAGATGGACAATATCAAAGTCAGAGACAATGATATCTTAGAAGGTTAATTATCAGTGATTATATCTTAGAGTAGAACACAAAAGTATTCTAAGCAAGTTATCATCCGATAAACCAGTAGTATTGTACAGGAACCACCAAGATCATCATAATTGGTAAATATAGGATTCACCATCAAACAAAATTCAATAGCAAGTATATCATCAAGTAAACTCAATGATAAAGTTTAACTATTAAAGATTGCAGATAGAATACTAAACAACTTACGAAAGACAACTCAAAGAACACAAAGTATCATTGACTGATAAGCAAAATACTCGCGAATGTATCACCCAAAGGAAATAACATCCAAATCTATCAAAACTAACTTGAGCAACAATCAACAGAAGAGAATGAATGTGGTAAGACCAATAAACACTCATTCCTGCCAACTATCACAAAAGCTAATCTGAATAGATCCCAGCCAACAATACCAAGGAACTCAAGTTGCCTAAGCAAGTGTCAGCAACATCCTACTAATGTCTCAAACCCAAGAGACCAATCCAGAGCAAATCACAAAGAACATGTGATATTGCGAAAAGCCACAAGCCATCAAAGAGAACAACTAACAATCATGAAAGATCATCAATCATCCCATCAATAAAGAGATGCATAATCATCGTCTAAGAAAGAATCCACTACCCCGAAGAATAGCGAATCATTCTATATCAACAACAATCAAACAAAACTTTTTGATAAGGATAATTAACTATCCTAGATGATAGTCAATCGTCACCAATGATTGCCAGATGCAAATACTAACGTCAACATCGAAGCTAATGAGCTAAAATGCCTTCCCCAACAACTCTTAACAAATGGAACAATGAGCATAAACTCAAAGAACCAAAAGCTTGAAGAAGTCTATAGCTAAGTTTTTGCCTAACAATGATCATGAGTCTCGCATGAACTAACTTCAATGCTAAAGAAGAAATTATGGCACACCCCACAATATCCTCCTCAACACATCCATAAACTAACTTCATAATGCAAAGCTAATGAAGAGCATGTCTGCATCAATCCAAAAGCTAAGCATAACGAAACTATGCTCAACAAGTGATCACCAAACGATCCTCCATGAATCCATCTATAACAAGACGTAACTCACTTCATAATGTTCGATATATTCTAACTCAAATCCAATAAGGATTCAAACGTTCCAATATCAATTACTAACTCTTCCGCTTATAGAGTTAGTATAGTCCATGTTTGAATCACTTTTCAAGGAAAAGCCAAAGCTTAACCCCTACTAAATAATCTTGTCTAGAACACAACTAACTCAAACTTGCCACTCAGTTCATTTGAACATCAACATAGTTGCGAACTAGCAAATGTACGAATGCCAATAACACAAAGCCATAGCCAAATCATCAACACTATCTTCATTAAGACTAATGAAACTCGACATCAATCTTGTGGAGAGACATCTCATTTCACTAAAATCTCAACATCAACAATGTCAATGACAAGGCATCACTTCAATGCCATCAACACTAGAACAAAGCTAGAAGAAAGCACAAGTGTATCACCACTCAAAACTCTCTAGCAACCAAGCTAACCAAAGTCGAAGATACTTTACTTAGTATCCGAGACCAATCTCTCAACAATACTCAGGTACAGATAACACTTCATCAAGGAGTGATTCACCACGTCCAAAACTCAATGAAATCCAACACTATGAACTAAACACAACCAAATGATATCAACAGAGGTAGAGTCGACATGCCAACATAGAAAACCCATGTAAGTCTAACGACACGATCCTCCGCAACCCCATTCGGTAAAGCAAGCCCATCACTGCTAAATCATCATCGAGTGAAGCAAGTGTCAACAGTCTTTTGACAAAGTCTACAAACAATCATTAGTTGCAAAGCAACTAACAATCACTCTTTCAACTTGCCTTCACAAGACCCAAACACTAAACTCATGTCATCGAGTCATACACTTGTCCAACATGAACGCGATACCTCCGGTATGAGATAAAAGTTCATAGACAAGCACAAACCAAATGACCACTCAAATCCAACTCAACCACGATAAGCTCACCAAAGCATTTAGCCACTAGCTCTGAGCATGCCTTGAAGAGGCTAGCTAAGCATGATCAACATTTAGTCGAAACTAAAGTGAAGACCATGAGATGGACTCATATCGGTACACAACCTCCTTATAGACAAAGCTATAGTATGGGTACCAACATCTCAAACTCAAACAACTAAGTTGGACATCACCATTCTCAGCCAAGGCGCAAGGCCACCAAGACCAAGTCAAGATCAGTGAGAGCTCACTACTCTCATAGAGTCTAACGAAATGCAAAGTGCAACCTGCCACCAAGCATAACGCTACAAAAGAAAGGCACAAGGGTCACCTTTCTGGAAAAGTGCAACGGCCACTTTTCTACACTAACTCCAGACTCTATTCAACTCAATTGCCTTAGCCCTAAAAGTTAGCATCCCTTTCGGGCCGCATCATACAAACTACTTACTAAGATCTAAGCCAACCGAAGTCAACTCCAACCCCTTTACTAGTTTGTATTGGCTTTTGAAAATGGAATGGTTTTCGAGCAAAGTGATAACAGATCAGCCATTGGAAAAGTCTAAGAAAATTTGTGGAAAAAAATTTTCCATCCTAGAGAAAGAATGACTCTCAGTCCAGGGATACAAACTTTCAAAACTCAACCAACTTCCTCCTACTAACAACTTCACATAAGTTCACCTCAACACAAATTCTCATGACCCACGGTATGCTTAAGCCTCGAACATCTTTTTGCCCATACTTTCGACATCCAACTCCGACATCCGTAGAATGCAAAATGAACATCTAAAGCTTGATCACGAAGACCACATCTTCGGATATTCACATTGCACTAACACTTTTCTTCAATCACCTTCAAGATCCAATGTGAAGACAAAACACTAACAAGAAAAATGACATGGAAAATCAAGCTTTAAGGAAAATTCCTCATCACTCGAACAACAATGCCACTTCCACTAACACAAGTGCTAGCAATGTCAATGCCTTAACTTCACACCTTCTCTATCCAACAATCTACTCCAAGTGTTAACGAATTAACTAATGAGCTATAGCAAATGAATGCTACAACCCTTTCCAACACTTTATGGGCAAACCCTCAAGGAAACAAGGAACCAACTTAAGCTTAGCATAATAGACCACCATCGAGAATCCAGTCAAAGCTACTACAATGCTACTTCGTGCAAGTAGACTAGCTTCACCATCAACCACTTTGGGGTTGATCATCATTTAACCAGCAACTTCGTAAACACATTGCTCATTATCACATGGATATGATATAGAAATCACAATGACTTGATCATCAATTGAGCAACACCACAAACAATGCCAATGTCATTACTTCAAAGGTTTACATGAATATCAAGTGCCAACTCAACTTGACAGAATGCAACATAAATGCCACACTCTACCGATAGAGATTTACAACACCTAATACCACTAACTTTTGTTCACAACACAGACAAGCTCATGCCCCTCACTATCCAATCAAAAACTCAAGACTTAACCCAACACCAAGCTACTCAAGGAGCAATAGCTAGGTTCCCCGGAAAAGAATTGAGCATTGTAACCCAAGTCTTCCAATAGCGAGCTTAGACAAAATGGTTTAACGCTTCACCGCTATCCATCCCATAACTCACCATTTGTAAGACCATCATAATCAACATGCATCAAGATAGGGACTCTTGATTGCATAATGTGAATACGAGCAATGAGTCAACACCTCGTTGCAAATCATCTCTCCAAGAAGAAAAGATGATTTACGTGTTTGATCCTCCGTCCCCGATGACTCTCTTTTCGGTCTCATCTTTGACCAAACCTCAAGCTTGCTTTCGCACTGCCTTCAGTCCAATCCAAGAAAAGTTTATGAAAGAGCACAACAATGATTACTTGAACCAATAGACTAACCCCTACAGTCTTAGTTGATCCACTTGTAATCATGCCTAGGAAGGATCTACTAGTGCCGTGCTAAACAGCTACGGACCAGCCTATTTGCCACTCATAGCAAACCCAGGGAAAGTTTGCTTTCACCCACGGTACATGGAACAACTTATGGAACCACCGATAGGCTAACATTAATCTTGCCAACTCAAAGTTTAATCTCGAGTTGCTAATGTGCCTCACTCGCGAGCCCAAGCGTAAACTCGTGCTAACGGAGCATCTCAAATCCATCCTATAGGCCCAAGAGCAAGCTCACATTGTTAGGTACAAAAGGTAACCAAAACCATACCCAAGGAACGAACGTGAACCCCTTGCACCAAACGTGTACTCAATCGGATCATCGTTTTCATCTCTGTGTATGCAACGAGACTAGTTGCCCAATCTCATTGTATAGTACTCGCTGAGACTTACCCTCTGATACCAAATGTAGCGCACGTGGTTTTGACCCTTTATCCTATGGTGATTTACCATAGGATAACACCACGAAGCAAAACCTAAACCCTCTTTGTGCCACGTGATAGATGCCACGTGTCACATGCCACGTGTCTATGCCACGTGTCCACAGGAACCCGAGATTCAGGGCCTTGGGCCACTAAACGAAGGAACGGTGCCAAACTCCCAAGCATGGAGCCGAGGAGTGACAGAACCGAACCACGGAGCAACTCCCGAGCATGAAGCCCAAGGAGTGAAGGGGCGGGAGCCCGAAGCGACTTGGAACAGTCCTAGAGCAACCAGCATCCCAATGCCAGGACCAGCACGCAAAACGGAGCCAAACGGAGTCTGGCGCTATTTCGGCATACCGGTGGCCTAATGCAAGGACATGGGTACTCCACCAGCTAGCATGGAATGGAACTTGGGCTTAGACCCAAGCCGGACGCAGAACAAGGACAGGCACGCAAGCGGGAGCTAGACTATGCCTCAGGTTGGTCGGCCATGCCCAACCTACCCACTATCCCTACTATACATTTGGAACCCCCCACAGCCCCCCCCGCCCCCCCCCCCCCCCCCTTGAGGAACACATGCTTTGGGCTTTCACCCCAAGCCTCCCTTAGTATCAGGAGTTAGTCTCTGGGACAAGCTTGAAACTTACTAAATATGGAATGTCCCTAGATTGCAAATTTGGACATGGGACGAACACCATTGTGTTCAGGACGATCTCTACATTCTGTAGATATGCCAAATGAGCAAATCTGGACACTTTCCATAAATAGCATTTAGGACCGAAATGAGACTAATGCTAAGGGCATGATAGCAAGGGTGTTTGGCAGACACGGTAAGCTATCATGTAGCGATATTGAGGGACCAATCTCAATACGCGAGGGTTCTTGTCAAGCTAGTGCAAGACAGAGCAAAAGAGAACTAAAAAGCCAGGCCAAGTATGTTTGGCTGAATAGACACTTAGGAATTCCGTCTTTATGCTCATCCAGCCAAGTACAGATGCAAAGTCCAGTTTACTAACACTTGAACAAGAGGGGCTGATAAAGGGTCCAGCAATACCGACCTCCTGCCATCGTGGCAGTAAAGTAAGAGTGTCCGTAAGGACTAGTCGACAGGTAACTTTCGATACCCGAAGTCACATGCGCGACAGATTCTCTCACTACTGTTGTTGCTATTGCTACTGCTCTTGCTACTCCCGCTCTTGTTGCTCCCACCCCTACTTGATTTGGAATCTCTCCACAAGTGGTATACCTCAACAGGCTTGCTCACAATCCAACTAACAACCTTGTAAAGACAATTCATCTTTTTTTTCTTGCAAACACAATTCTTCTCTTCTCTAGAAAACCTAGAAAAGAATGAGCAAACAGAAATTTAAATGAAGTGGGAGTCTAGTGAACAAACAATTCAAATTTGTTATGCATTCACAAGTAACAATCGCTTACATCTTTACTAGTATCTCCTATAAGAATGTGAACCAAAAAGATTTCTTAATCCACAAGAGTGGAGAACCAAAGATTGGCAAGAAAACCTTTGATATAGCTTGTGGATGCTATAAAATCAAATGTCCATGATAACAAGCCTAATATCAAAACAAGAAGCAATCTGATCACTATTAATTTGAACACAAAGAATATACTTATCACTTTATATTTGAGAATATTTTAGTCAAATAGTCAATGGTAAGTCGGTAAAAGGAGTAGTATAATAGAGAAAATGGTGCTTTAAGTATTTGGACGACGTTTTGTGGAAGTGGCAAAGATATAGTATGGAAGAGTTTGATCAATTGCTTTCTCAAGTTCTAGAGTTGACAGATTTGCCAACTATACTACAGTGCCAAGGCATGTATAAATTTTTGAAGTGGACAATTAACCTTGCATTGATGTACTCAACCATTTTAGAAGATGCAATAAATAAACTCATCATTTAAGCCATGTGGTATGGAATATTTGATAGCATTCCTATATTCATACAGTGGGAGAAAAATGAATCATCTTTACAAAATTATTGGTTGTATTGTGAGCAAGTTTGTTGAGGTATACCACTTGTGAAGAGAATCCGAGTCAAGTAAAGGCGGGAGCAACAAGAGCAGGAGTAGCAAGAGCGGCAGCAATAACAACAACAGTGGAGGTGAATGTAACGCATGTGATAATGGGATAATATTTAAATATACTATCACTGTGGCTCTTTTATCAAGTTGTGGATCTTTGGAACATTAAGGGATAAATAAGGATAAAATAACCACTAAGGGCTCTTTCATTAAGCAATTACCCTTTTAGTTAATAGTCAATAAAGACATTGACATCTTTGAAGGGGGGTTGTGAGTGTAGCGCATGTGATCATAGGATGAAATTTAGATATACTATTATTGTGGATTCCTGGAACCTTAGGGGATAAATAGGGATAAAATAGCCACTAAAGGCTCTTTCATTAAGTAATTGCCCTTTTTCCAGTTGGATTAAGGAGAGAGAGATATGGTGCATTATAAAAATCCCCTTAATCTTAGATTTATAAACCCTTGATATTAATTTGCAAAAAAACACTTTTGAAGAATTTTCCTTTCAGAATTGCATCCTTAACTCCTACTACTTACACATGATCCCTTACTAAGTTTTTGGTTATTGTATGTTTTATCTCTATACTTGTACTTTTGGCCCTATGCATTAGTCCTAGCTTTAATGGGGACTATTTAAAACCTATCTAAACTTTTCTCACTCATAAATTCTTTATTGACATCCTTACCACCTAACCCTTTATCATTTGATGAAGTTTTAAGCTTCTTAGATTGTGCCACAACCTCATAAACAAATAAAGTATGTACATCCCTTCTTTATGCTTTCCATAGCCTTCTTCATCTCTAAAAACCTCTCTCATATATCTTTATTGTTGATGGCAACACTTATTTTTAATTGTTTGGGAGCCCTTTTTCTCTTCTTGAGATGAGAATTTGCCTTCTCCTTGATCACTTGATCAACCTGGATAAAAAAGAAACTTGGAGAAAGAAAATCAATAAAATGAATTTACACACTTCACTAAATCCATGAGCAATCCACTAACTAATCAATCTACTTGTTTTTTGCCTATCCTCACAACCTCATCCATGATCTGGTTCGTTGGGATTCTCCCGCTGCTGCTGTTATTGCTGCCGCTCTTGCTACTCCTCCTCTTATTGCTCTTGCCTTTACTTGACTCGGAATATTTCCATAAGTAGTATACCTCAACAGACTTGCTCACAATACAACTAATAGCCTTGTAAAAATGATTCATCTTTCTCTTCTTGTAAACACGATTTCTCTCTTATCTAGAAAACTTAAAAGAGAATGAATGAGCGGGAATTTAAATGAAGTGGGAGTCTAGTAATGACAAACAATTCAAATTTGTTCCATATTCATAGGTAATAATCACTTGCATCTTTATTAATATCTCTCATAAGAATGTGAACTTAAGGGATTTTTTGATTCATAAGAGTGGAAAATTTTGATTATTTACCAAAGATTGGTAAGAAAAGCTTTGATATGGCTTGCAAATGCTGTAAAATCTAATGTCCATGATAATAAACCTAAAATTAGAATATAATCTGATCATTCTTAATTTGGCATTGAACACAAAGAATATGTATATAACCTTATATTCAAGAATATTTTAGTCAAATAGTCAGTAAAAGGTAATAAATAAAATGGTGTTTCAAGGATTGCTATGGGTATTAATTATTTGAATGATGTTTTGTCGAAAGGGAATATAGAAGAGTTTAATCAAATTGTGCTTTCTAGAGTTAACAGATTTGCCAACTATCCTCCAGTGCCAAGGCATATGCAAATTTTGGAAGCAGACTATCAATCTTGCATTGATGTACTCTGACCCCACAAGAGGAGCCATGGGTGTTGATCCACAAGAACAAACGACCACAAGTTTGTAGTGTGGTGCCCCATCTCTGGCCGATGCTTCGACTTCCCAAGCTTTGGATGCATCCCAGCAGCAGCCAGCACATGCACCGCCAGGTTTGTGGCCTCGTCCACAGGGCTTGTTCTCAGCCTTGTCGACCACGGGCGGAAGATGGTGGCGTGGAGTCCTTTGTCCGGCGCCGTGGAGGAGCTGAATCCCAGCACGACTGAAGGCTTCGAGTCGAAGACGATCACACGACAGCAGGCTTTCTCGGATGAATTCCTGGTGATCCACGACTCGGTCGCTGGCTGCTGCAGCGTCTTCAATCCCCCAACAAGGTTTCTGGCCCAGAGATCCAGAATTGTGGTGGCGGACGAGGGGGTGACGAGCGCGACACATATCGGGACTAGCAATGGGCGGCGGATTGGAGTGTGTATCAATCACCGGGAGATTGTTGTGCAGGAGTACAAGGAGAAGACGACATTGCGGAGGAGGTGAGGCAGTGGCAAGAGTCGGAGATGAAAGAGGCCGCGAAGCTAGAGAGAATGGATAAGAAGCTATGGGAGATAGTGGCACGAATGAGCGACGAGGAAGTAGAGGAAGCCAGGAAACGAATGGAAGTGCGGGAGCGTGAGGAGATGAATAATTGCGAGGAAGACGAGGAGGAGGAGGAGGAAGCGTACAAGATCGAGGAATTGGGAAAGCTGGAGTTTGCAAAGGATCTCAAGGAGCATCCCTGTACGATACATGTTGCAAGCTTGGAGAATTTGATCTTGATCTCTAGAGGGGCGCTGAGTAGTAGCACTGCTCTAGTGTTTAACCTGGAGGATTTGACACGTGAGCTCAATTTTGAGCTCGCGAGCTCAAAACACTGGAGCCTGCGTTCATATCTAGCTATGTAATGGAAGTGCTGACGCTAAGGTCCAAGTTCAGTCTTTCAGCGAGAGGGAGGTTTGAAGCTCATATGTCCAGCTCTAAACGCGTTCTCTACTTTGTCACTCGAGCCTTGGAGCGGTGGAAACGCCGCGGCTGCCGGGGGAGCAAAGTTTGATATGCTGCTTGCGTTTGGATTCGTAGAAGACATCTACAAGATGAAAGAAAGGAGACACTGCTGTGACAGCCGCGAGATAATAAGAAGTTTGTACCTGTGGATTCATTTGGAACGAACTTGGATTCGCAAAGCCGGTGGCGGATGGCGCTCCCCGGGGATCAAACTCGTCAAAACCATCGTCCACTGGAATGGAAGATCGCATGGCTTCCTCGTAACTTGGTGGAGGTCCTCGGCTGCTGGCAAAGTTTTCAGGAGATCCTCCCTGTGTTGAAGTAGAACTCGATGATTGTTGAGACCACTCTTGTTGCTGCATTGGCTTTTGCCAATCGTCGTCTTCTAATCGACCGGAAGGTTTCTCCGCGGCTGGATTTGATCCAACGCCTTGGTACCTGAAATGACAAGTCTAGTGTAGCCGAAAGTATAAAAGGAGGAGAAAGAACTTACTTGTTCTTGTTGGCCGCGGCTTTTTTACGAACATCGTTTATCCTCTGCCTGTCATTTAGCAACGCAACCATGGTTTCTGCCTTTTTTCTCACATTGATCCCCTGATCTTTCCCACTTGGCTGCTCAACGTATTGGAATTCCGTAAGTGGCTGCTCTGGAATAAAAAACGAGGATGATTAATCAGAAACTGGGAGAAAGAGAAACATGGAGTCATAAATTTCCTTGCCATAAGCTGAGACAAGAAGCTGATAACACTCTCGACTGCTTGCGGTGATCCGTTTGCGACCAGAAACTCCATAACCGTCATGCTCTGGAATATCACAAAGTTTTAGCCGTCATGGAGCCGTGGAAAAAACCGAAACAAAGAAAAACAAAGAAACTCAACCTTGTAGACATGCCTCCAGTTTTTCCCTGTGTCGAGAAGGCGCTTTTGAAGAACTCCCATTATAAGTTGTAGCTCATTCCTGGAGGAGAAAGTAAACGAGCACACTCCTTAAGAAAGAAAGGAGAAAGAATGGAAGCTCTTCTTACGGGTCAACAGTGGCATCAGCTATTTCAGTCATGAGAGATCCATGCGGTCCCCAAGGCTCATTGCTCGTAGCTTCTTGGACCTCCAATCGAGCAATCTCTTCAGAAAATCGCTGCCAAACGGAGAAAAATCCCTACCTTGATCTCGATCTCGGGCAGCATAAACTTGTTCACCTCTCTCTTCCTGCGTAGCGGAGCTCCATCAAGGAGGAGAAAAATCGCGTAAAAGAATGCTTACAGCTCGCGCACCGTCTGACCGAACGCCTTCTTGAACGCCATCGCGGCGATCGAATGGAACCCTAGGCGCTCTCTCCCGTCGCACGTCTTTCCCCCAAGGCCACAAGAAGCAAAAATAGAATTTCAAAGCAACGTGACCGTTCAACAAGCCCTAGAAAAGCAAACGTGGAATCTCACGGGTATATTCTCCCATCCATCACCGCAAAGCTCTCGTGGCCTAACGGACAAGGCATTTGACTTCTAATCAAAGGATTGTGGGTTCGAATCCCACCGGGAGTGAGTGGCCTGGCCTTCCAATGAAATAAAGAATCTATTTGGTTGTTCTTCGTCTCTTTTATTTACTCTTGCAGCACTCTTGGATGTTGGAACACGACTTTGATCGCCCCAGCGTATTGGGCGCGGCCTTCCATTTCCCAGCTTTGTCCCTCCTCGCTCGTGATGCCTCCGCCTCAGCATAAGACTCTGCAAGAAAATCCATCGATCATGAGCAAACAAATGAAAAATTCCTCCACGAGTTCCCCAAGAACAGAGCATCCCAAAGAACCCAAGACATTTCGATCGAGAAGAAGCCTACCAGTGAAATCATCCACGCCAGGATCCGTGACGAACGTCTTGGTCCTTCCATGCCAAGGCCCGGGCTCCGTCTGATTCGCTGGGTGCGATGGAATGGGCAGCCGGAGCATATGCGTCACGTCCGATCCACACACCGGGTGATAGAAATTGTCGTCGGGATTGACCCGCTTGATCTTGGGCTGGATCCAATCCGTGACATTGCTGGTCCGGAGGCCATAGTATGGATCGGGGGCGTCCTTGAGCTTGGGATCGTAGGCGTGGCTGGGCGTGGGGAGATGGACGTAGCTGGTTACCTCGGTGGTGGAGATCCCATGGAACTGGTTCTCGTGCCGCCGATCCACCTTGGGCTCCACTTGCTTCATCCGCGGCTTCTGGTGCGAGTAGTCTGTCACGGCGGATTTCTGGCGGCACACATTGCCGCTGCTGTCGCCCATTGCTATCAATTGATCGCGCGCGCGCTCCGCGCCGCTCGCCCGATCGATCGATCCTTGGCTGGATTCACGGACTCGCTCGATTCCTGTTCTTTCTCATCGCTTTGCCCTAAACCGGTGCCGCCCGGCGCATCGCCGCCTTCCACCAGTCTGTTCTGTGAACTAAATTTTGAAATCGAAAGGGCGCCGCCATCGTGGCCCTACAAGTGGACGGTGGCCGCTGGCCTCGAATGAAAACCCGCCACGTGTCATAGAGGAATGACACCCTGGTCGAAGCATATTTTGTCGAATATACGCTAGGTTTAGGGTTTCTAGCAGCCGGCACCAGAAAGAACAGCAGCGGAGATCCAAGATGGTGGTCGCCGGGAAGAAGCAGAAGAAGACCCAGGAGAGCATCAACAACAGATTGGCGCTGGTGATGAAGAGCGGCAAGTACACGCTGGGGTACAAGACGGTGCTCAAATCGCTGCGGAGTGGAAAAGGTGTGTGAAATCCCTCTTTGTTTCTCTTGCGATTGATCCAGTGGCGCATTGGGTGCGCAGGGAAGCTTGTGCTCATCTCCAACAATTGCCCGCCCCTTCGCAAATCGGAGATCGAGTACTACGCGATGCTCTCCAAGACGAACGTCCACCACTACAGCGGAAGTAAGTTTTCTCGAAGAAAAAGAGGATTTTTCTCTTCCCTCTCGTTCTAGCTCCAATGCTCGAAACTTTCTAACATTGATCTTCCATTCCTTGCAGACAATGTGGAGCTTGGCACCGCTTGCGGGAAATACTACCGGGTTTCGTGCCTCACCATCACAGACCCAGGTGAGAATCCTTGGATTGATTTGGAGTTCTTTTCCATCGATTTTCACGGCAATTCTCTTGTCAGGCGATTCGGACATCATCAAATCTATGTCTGCCGAGTGAAAGGAAAATCTATCAATCAGCGCAACTCCATTTTGATCCTTGTAGCCCCTCTTACTCTCGAGAAACATGGAAATCTAATGGGAATTTTCGTCAAATGTGGCCAATAACTTTAAAGAACCCTAAAACTAAAGTTAGCGAAGAGCCCTAAAATCAAGAACCCTAATTTCTCCCTTCTAGGTTTAGGGTTGAGGGCTTAGCGAGAATGTTGTGGGTGGACAAGTACCGCCCCCACACTCTGGACGAGGCGATCGTCCACCAAGAGCAAGCGCAGCGCCTCAAGAGCCTGGTAAAGATCTTCGCGTTGCATTGGCGTTTCCTTTTGGAGTGATTCAATCAATGTGTAGATAGCCGAAGGAGATTGCCCGCATTTGCTCTTCTATGGGCCCTCTGGCGCTGGAAAGAAGACACTTATCATGGCTTTCTTGCGAGAGCTCTTTGGAGCTGGGGCTCAGCAGGTCTTAGAAAAAAAAAAATTTCTCGCTTCTTCTTCATTTGGTCTATGTTTCCGCAGGTTCAAGTTGAGAACAAGGCCTGGAAAGTCGAGGTGATTCTTTCTCTTTTACTTCTTGGTTTTTGGTTCTTTTAGTTCTTGGTTCACTAATGTGGAGGGACGTAGGCCGGAACGAGGAAAATCGACGTTGAGCTTACCACAGTGGCGAGCAACTATCACGTCGAGCTTAATCCCAGCGATGCGGGATTTCAAGATCGGTATGTGGTTCAAGAGATCATCAAGGAGATGGCCATGAGCAGGCCTCTTGATCTGGGTGTTGACATAAGTTTCAAAGGTAAAAAAGCTTGGTTTTGTTACTGCCAGTTTCACTTGCTTGTTGTGGAACAGTTCTCGTCCTTAACGAAGTGGATCGCCTCTCGAAGGAGGCGCAGCATTCACTCAGGCGAACGATGGAGAAGTATAGCGCCGCCTGCCGATTGATCCTTTGCTGCACAAGTGCTTCGAAAGTTATCGAGGCTGTTCGATCGCGATGCCTCAACGTGCGGATCAATGCTCCATCTGAAGATGAAGTGAGTTCTTCGCGCGCTTGTATTTCGAGTGTTTTTTATTCTTCCTCCTCTCGCAGATCACTAAAGTGCTCCAGTTCGTCGCTAAAAAGGAAGAGATACGTCTTCCACCGGCTTTTGCTGGTCGAATTGCGTTACATTCGAACAGGAACCTACGGCGAGCCATACTTTCATTGGAGGCCTGCAAAGTCCAACAGTAAGTTCTCGAAACATTTCAATCAATCCCTCTCTTTAAAAATTCTTTTTCTACTATCCAGGTATCCGTTCACAGAGAATCAACCTGTTCAGACCACTGATTGGGAGCAATATATTGTAGAGATCGCATCGGACATAGTCAATGAACAGAGCCCGAAGAGGTTTATTTTCTCTTTCTTTCTTGCTCTTGATAAATTCTCCATGCTTGCAGATTGTTCATCGTGCGTGGAAAGCTATACGAGCTGCTTGTGAATTGTATCCCTCCTGAAATAGTTTTAAAGGTCAGTCGTGACTCCAGCTTGTAGCAGCACAATGAAGACAAAGTCTTTTGGCTAACTCACATTTCTTATTCCAGAGGCTACTTGTTGAGCTAATGAAGAAACTAGATTCGGAGCTAAAGCACGAGGTGTGTCACTGGGCAGCCTATCACGTAAGTAATTTCAAGCGCTTCTTGCTTTTGTTCCGTGCTGAAAGTATGAACACAGGAACATCGTATGCAACTTGGACAGAAGGCTATTTTTCATCTCGAAGGTATGCAAAACGATCAAAGAAACTTCGTGACTGATCCGTGATTTCGTCCAGCCTTTGTCGCCAAGTTTATGAGCGTTTACAAGAAATTCCTGATAGCAACCTTTGGTTAGTCGCAGTAAGGCATTGTTCCATAGGAAATCGCTTCTTACACATTGATTGTGCCACTTAAAGTTCTCTTTTTAAGAAGGAAGGAACCTTTGGCTTGGCCTGAATCGCGACAACAACCTCCTCCGGCGAGTCATACTTTCATTGGAGGCTTGCAAAGCCCAACAATAAGTTCCCTTATGATTCTTTTCTATTCCTCTCACATAAAAAAACTGTTTTCCGGCTTTTCAGATCTTCCGAGAGAATCAACCTGTTCAGGCCACACTGATTTATAATACAAACCTCAAATCGCATCCGACAAGAGGTAAAGGGAAACAGGTGTGTAGCTTAAGTTCCTCTATGCATGCTTGCGGATTATTCCTTGCGTGGAAAGCTCTACGATCTCCGCGTGACTTGTAATGGTTTTTGAGGAAGAAGCTCAGTCGAGATTCCCGTTCCAATGGAGACAAAGGCTCGCAATCTCACAACTACCTCTCTCTTTTCTCGATTTTGATGTTTCCAGAGGCTACTCGTCGCGTCCAGGTGCTAGCTAAATCGTGAGCAGTCACAAACGTAAGTTACTTGAGATCCTTCTTGACTTAGCATGCTAAAGCAAAGAACTTAATTCCAGGAACATCAAGATAAGAGGCCATTAAGGTATGTGTAAGATTTTTGTCCTCCATTCTTTTCATAGTTTTTTTCCAGACTCTGCTCCGTGATTCCGTGGGGCCTTTGTATCGCCCACAAGAAATTCCTGATGCCAAACTTTGGAAAACATAAGTATAGGCTCGATTCGATCAAACAAAAAGGTCCACGCCATTGATCTCAGTGCGAGAGCGATACTTTAAAATATACGTTTTGATCGAACAGAGCTCCCTCTTATCTTAAGATCAGGGCGACCGGAATCCAAAGTATTCGCGGGGGGAATATTTCTTTTCTCTCTCCGTCCGTACTATCATGAAACCCGTGACCCACAGGGAGGTTTGAAAATTACAGGGGGTAACAGTTGACAGACAGTGTTGCCAGCGGACAATGATATTTACACAAATCATTGATAATTTTTTTTCACCTTGGGGGAAAAGAAACCGGCGGCGGTGGTACGGTATGACATGACAAGCGTTGACGTGGCCAGAAATTCGCCCGAAGAACAAACAAGGTCTACCCTGGCGTTATACTCTGAGAGGGAACAAAAGAGCAAGAAAGAAACGGCTATAGAAGAGAGGGATGAATGATCGAAGAATGCGTGTCTCTTCCGGGCAAGATTCTTGTCCATGGCGATGGCGCTCGCGCTGATTTGTTATCTTCCCTTCTTCTGGATGATTGATCGCGGCCCAGTCGCAGACGCAACGACGAGCTAGGCGGTGACGCTTCTGGATCATCGCATTCCTGTGGAAAGCGATCGGCCGATTCCATTTATTTCGAGCTCCTCCTCGGCGCAGCGCTCGGATTATCGATGTCGGCAGCGCCCCGGGCGATCATCCAGGTCTATTCTCTCGTTCTTTCCCTCTTCCTGGTAGCGGCAGTGGATGAATCCGCCGTAGCGGCTCACGGATCATCCTCCCAGACGTGGTGCAAGGCCGAGGAAGAGGCGGCGCTCTTGGATTTCCGGCGCTCTTTCGCGTCCCAGCCCGGCGAGGTCTTCGATTCTTGGATCCTCTCCAGGACGTGCTGCGCGTGGCGAGGGATCCAATGCAGCTCTACCAAGGACGACGATGATTCGCGGCGCTTCACGGCTCTCAGCGATGGCTACCGGGTTCGTGTTCTTTCCCTCCCAGGGCTCAAGCTCGCGGGCGAGATCCCGCCGTCCATCGCCAGACTCCGGGCGCTCGAGGCCGTCGATCTCTCCGCCAACCAGATCTCCGGCTCGATTCCTGCCCAGCTCGTCTCCCTCGCCCACCTCAAGCTCCTCGATCTCAGCGCCAACAATCTCTCGGGCGCTCTCCCGCCGGCCTTCCGCCAGGGATTTCCAGCGATCGTCCGCCTTAATCTCTCGGACAACCTCCTCGAGGGCCCGATCCCGCCGATGCTGTCCTCGGCATCGATCGAGTCGCTCGACCTGAGCTACAATTTCTTCGCCGGCGCGCTGCCCAGCCCGATGATCTGCGCTCCATCCCTCAACGTCTCCAACAACGAGCTCTCGGGCCCCGTCCTCGCCGCGCTCGCGCACTGCCCATCGATCCAGTCGATCAACGCCGCCGCAAACATGCTCAATCGCTCGCTGGCAGCGGCGCCCGAGGTGGATTTCTTCGCGAGCCCGGCCGCCAGGAGCATCAAGCTCCTGGATCTCTCCACCAACGCCATCCCGGGCGGCATTCCTGCGGCGATCGGCCGCCTCGCGGCGCTGGAGGAGCTCTTCCTCGGCTACAACAGCCTCGGCGGCGAGATCCCCAGCTCCATCTCCAACATCTCGGCGCTGAGGATCCTGAGCCTCCGCAACAACGATCTGGGCGGCGAGATGGCGGCGCTCGACTTCTCCCGCCTGCCAAACCTCACGGAGCTGGACCTTTCGTACAACCGCATCTCGGGGAACATTCCGTCGGGAATATCCCAGTGCCGCCACCTGACGTCGCTGACGCTGGGCAAGAACGAGCTGCGCGGGGATATTCCGTCGTCACTTGGCGCGCTTCGCAAGCTCGAGACGCTCTCTCTCTCCGGGAACGAGCTCGGCGGTGGAATCCCGGCCGAGCTCCAGGAATGCGAGGCGCTCGTCATGCTGGTGCTCTCTAAGAACAGCTTCACGGAGCCTCTGCCCGATCGGAACGTCACGGGGTTTCGCAATCTCCAGCTCCTGGCGATCGGGAATGCCGGGCTCTCGGGATCCATCCCGGCGTGGATTGGCAACTGCAGCAAGCTCCAGGTGCTGGATCTCAGCTGGAACAGGCTCGTCGGCGAGATCCCCCGGTGGATTGGAGCTCTGGATCACCTCTTCTACCTGGATCTCTCCAACAATTCCTTCACTGGGTCGATACCCCCGGACATCCTCGGCATCCGGTGCCTGATCGAGGACGAGGACGCGAGCAGCAGCGCCGCGGATGATCTCCGCCCAGTCGCCAACACGCTCTTCGTCAAGCACCGATCCAACTCGAGCGCTCTCCAGTACAACCAGGTGTCGGCGTTCCCTCCCTCGATCATCCTCGCCAGCAACAATCTCTCTGGAGTGATCCCACTGGAGTTTGGCAAGCTGAGGAAGCTGGTGTCGCTGGATCTCAGCAACAACAAGCTGGTTGGATCGATCCCGGCGTGCCTGGCCAACGCGTCGGACCTGGAATCGCTGGATCTCTCCTCGAATGGGCTCTCGGGCAGCATCCCGCCATCGCTGGTGAAGCTCACGTTCCTCGCGGCGTTCAATGTGAGCTTCAATCGGCTGTCTGGGGCGATCCCTTCCGGGAACCAGTTCGCGAGCTTCTCCAATTCCTCCTACATCGCGAATTCCAGGCTCTGTGGCGCGCCACTCTCGATCCAGTGCCCGGCGGCGGCGATGGAGGCGACCTCCAGCTCCTCGCGGGGCGGCGGCGGCGATCAAAGAGGTCCCATGAATCGCGGCGCGATAATGGGGATCACCATCAGTATCAGCCTGGGTCTCACGGCGCTGTTCGCCGCGATGCTCATGCTGTCCTTCTCGCGCGCGCGGGCGGGGCACCGGCAGGACATTGCGGGGCGGAATTTCAAGGAGATGAGCGTCGCCCAGATGATGGATCTGACGGTCACCATGTTCGGGCAGCGCTACCGTCGGATCACCGTGGGCGACCTCATCAAGGCCACAAACAACTTCGACGCGACCAACATCATCGGCTGTGGTGGCTTTGGGCTGGTCTTCAAGGCCAACCTTCCGGACGGGAATGTGGTGGCGATCAAGCGGCTCACGAGCGAGGATGGAGGGCCACAGATGGAGAAAGAATTCGACGCGGAATTGTCCACCCTGGGGAACATTACGCACCCCAACCTTGTCTCCCTGGAGGGCTACTGCCGGCTGGGAATGCGTGACCGGCTACTGGTCTATTCCTACATGGAAAACGGCAGCCTCGACTACTGGCTCCACGAGCGATCCGACGGCGGGAGCCGGCTCACGTGGCGGCATCGCCTGGCCATTCTGCGCGAAACGGCCAGGGGATTGGAGTACCTCCACCGTGGATGCAACCCACACATTGTCCACCGGGACATCAAGTCGAGCAACATACTCCTGGACGGCGATCTGCGCGCACACGTGGCGGATTTCGGGCTGGCGAGGCTCATGCTGCCGTCGGATACGCACGTGACCACGGAGCTGGTCGGGACGCTGGGGTATATACCCCCGGAATATGCGCAGTCGTCCGAGGCGTCACTGCGCGGGGACGTGTATAGCTTTGGGGTGTTGGTGCTCGAGGTGTTGAGCCGGAGGAGGCCGGTGGACGCTTGCCGGAGGGGTGGGATTCGCGATCTTGTGCCGTGGGTGGAAGGGATGCAAGCTACCGGGAGGGGGATCGAGATTGTGGATCCACTGCTGCTCCAGAATTACTCCGAGGTGGATGCCTTGGAGGAGATGCTGCGGGTGTTGGATGTGGCTTGCTACTGCGTGGATTCTTGCCCCCAGAGGAGGCCTGGGATTGAGGAGGTTGTGGCATGGTTGGATGCCGTGGGATCGAGCAGGCTCAAGGTGGGATTGGGCAAACCTTAGAGCGGGTTTCTTTGCTTTCGTGACTACAAATGCCCATGTCCGGTGTGTGACTATGATTCTTACAGCAAATGCCCAGGCAGGGCATTACAGGGAATATAAAGAATACTGGCGCAAGAACTGCGTGACTACTCAAGCAATGGCGGATTTGCAGCTCTAAACTTTTGATGGGACGTGACACTCACCAAGTTAAGCTGAGAAAGTTTGAGCAAATAGCGAGCGACTTGTTCTTTGATATGGCTGGAAGAAATAAACTGCGAGTATACTGGCGTATGTTGCACAAAACATTTATCCAAGAATCATCACTTGATGCATTGTGTGGTGGTTGTCGAGCAGCAGTGATAATGCTTAGCACAATGTTGGCTACGGGGATGTTCTAAAGTGGAAAGCAAACATAGCCTTGGAGAGTGGCCTTGAGATTGTGGCGAGATCCAGGATAGGACTCGGGAGTGATCTTTCGGGAACTTGGAAGGGATATTTTGTACCTTGAAATTTGAAATATAAGAGCACTCTTGTGTTGTGTCTGCTACAGGAAAACTAAAGTTGTGTTAATCGACCTTAAAGTTAGTGATCCTGTCCAAATGCTTCACACCGCAGTGCAAAAAAACATGGATTGTAAGCTCACATCTGCAAAACAATCGCGAAGTCGGATATGGAAAGCTGGACGCCTATAGACAGCATGATTCTGCCAAGTGCCGGAGCATAGTGATCTTTTCTGGCCCTGAAAGTTCATCAAAGTTTATATCCAATCTCAAATATTCTTTTTGATCCAACCAGTTCTTAAGGAACTGCATTCTTATGTCAAACCTGACTGGCAAAGGATGTGCGTACTCAATACTGAAGACTAGCTAGACCAAGAGTGATAGGGTTTTCAATTTGCAACCATTGCATTGTAGTCTTATGCCTCTAGTTGGGCGCTACAAGACAACATGTCTTATTATTAAGAGACGCTGGATAGAAACTTTATGATTTTGTAAGTAAAAGATTCAAAGAAGAAAGGAAATAGAAGTTGCAAAAAGTGAGGACAAACATAATATACAATCTGGTGTTTCTTTTGGTATTTAAAGTCCCTCCCATGTCATGTCAAAAAGAAAGCACTTGATTGAAACAAAATAGTGATTGCATCAAACGGCAAATCTTGCCAGGCTGGTTGAGCAAGATTTTATAAACATCCATGTTTTGTTTGCAACTTATTAATTAAAACGTGGTAAGTTTTTCTATACCTTGCCTTTTTCATATAAGGCATGGCCACTGTTCCACTTGTGCTTCAAATGAGATCTTATTCTATCTATAATTGAGTCCAAGCTTGTGAGGGATTAATGTAAAGCACGAGGCATTCCTGGCTGATCCATCATCTATTATTTCTAGAATTGGTGTCAATGCCGCTGGTTGAATCTTGCCCTGCAATTGGCGTGGAATTTGACCTCATCCCAAACAGTGTCACCACTGATCTATCTGTGCGTGCAAGGAACGTTAATCCTGCTCGATCCAAGGAGCTGCTCATCGATTCCAAGGTCCTTAAACTCTTTTCTTTGCTGCTAGTGTTTCAAGACCATAGTAACCCAATTAATGCCAATTTCAAGCACAAGAACTACACGTTGCCTTAAACTAAGGACTATGGTGAATGGAGTTGACTATAGACAAAAAGATTGGCAGTAAAAAACGATTCCTCTCTTCCTAATTCTAAGGCAAGAGGATTACGGCATGTAAAAAAGTGGTATATGGCACAACAAACCGGGCGACAAGGCTTTACTATCACGTAAAAGGTGAAGTCAAAAAGAAGAAGAATCTGGGACCACGCACTCACGTGGACGTGCGCCAGTCGCCAGATCCCCGCGAATCGGGCGGCTCACGGGACGCTTGCGCTGCATGGCCACCTTACCAAGGCCAGGTCACCTCCCATGCACACGTCCGACACAGCGCGAGTAGAAAAGTATATGGAATTTGCGTCAAAGCTGGCGGGAATTTCTCGAGCGCCAAAACCGTGACGTGCACATGAAGATGCGGACAAATGCCCATCACCAAATGTTCCCAGGATATCCCTCATCCTATACCGTGACGTTGGCTTACGCAACCACGAGACTCTCGCGTCCTCGCGCATCCGTGACCATCGCGGGATCTTTCAAGTAAGACTTTAAAACCCCTCTTTTCCATCCAATCCATCCGACAGACTTGAATCTCTTCTACTTCCCCCACGATTAAACTCGTCTCGACTTAAAACGCTTCATCTTCCACACGGAGGAGAAACGAAAACAAGCATGCAAATCCCACCAGAAACCGAGGAAGAACCGAGATCCTTTGCAAAATGCCCAGTGGGGGCATTCATTATAAAGCTGGGAAAAGGTACGAAGAAGCCTCTCCGCTGTGGAAAGGAATAAAGAAGCCGCGAGGGTTTCGCGCCGTCGTCATGCCCGTGAGCCACCACCTAAAAACGCTTCGATTTTTCGGGGTCGTTGGTTTTTGCCCCTTTTGCGTTCCTCTCCAACCGAAAACAACTCGGCCCTCCATTACTCTCGCCCATGATGCCTCCAATTTCTTCTCTGGTTATATTTCTACATTATTTGTATACTTTTGTATGATTTTCATCTCGACCATATCGGTACTTCGTTGAAATTACAAATGGAATCTCGTGTGGTTCTAGAACCGTAGAAACCACCCTGTTTACGTTTCCTTTGTTCCCAGTTCTTAGCGACCGTGTCACCCTCACTAAAATTCTCTCGTTGCCAAAGAATTTGCGCGGTCCCCCGAGGAAAGGAGCTGCAATCAAGCCACAAATTCCACGTATCCTTGACTAAAAACTTCTCGTCCAAACTAGCAATCGTATGTATGTTGAAGCCAACCAAAAGAGAAGAATACAAAGCTTTAAAAGTTGACCCGCATTGTTCCCGTCAACACAAGAACTGGAACGACAAATTTCAAATATTAATTTATAATTTAAAACAACGAAAACGTTTACTACAAAAATACCAAACAACGAAAATAGAAAAAAAAAAGAAAAGAAAAGAAAATAGAGAGTAAAGAATGCTGGCTGGCTTCGTCGCCCAGTGCCGGTGTCCTCCTTTTAAGAATCTCTCCACATAATATATAAACGAGAAGAGGCCCCTCTGTCGCAAAGCCCGGCTTCCTCGCCCGAGAGCTCCAGTTTCTTCGCAGAGAAATGGAGAAATAGGGAGAGAGAGAGTGCGAGAGAGAAAGAGAGACGATTCTTCCTTCATTGCCGTGATGCGACCAAAACTTCCTCTCGAGATCGCAAAGAATTCCACCGCTTCGCCGTGAGAGAGAGATCCTTCCGTGCCGCCTCTATGGATCCACCGGAATGTCATTGAAACATACACATATGATTTTGGAAGTTTGGTTGGAAGAGAAGATCCACTGTTGGTCACTGTCCGTGCGTTGGGTCGCCTCGTTCTTTGCCACGCTATAATTCTTGTGGCTATGTCATCCTCCTTCTCCCACAGTCGCGCCCTCGTTTTTTTGTGCGTCTCCCATCGTACAGGTAGCTAGTACTAGTTCTCGTGTTGACCTCCATCGCCAAACCTTCTCCATCCTTTTTCTTCTTCTTCTAGTTCGTCCTCTTGTTGCTTAGTTTCTCTAGCAGGCCGAGCAGCGTGCAAGGGATAGGAAAAGAAAAGAGATTGTTTTGACAAGTTTATGATAAGGTGGTCGCTGTGCTGCTGCTGTAGCGGTCGACCACCGCGCTCAAAATCGCGTTTTGATCGAGGGAATTGCGTGAGGGAGATCGGGAAATGCAGCTGGAAGTGGAGATGGATCAAGGGGCTTCCTCCCCCCCGCACCACAACTCGAGGAAGAGGCTGTCGTCCGTGGAGGACGACGATCTTGACGCGCCAGGATCTTCGGATAGCAACAACACCGTGAGTGGCGATGGCAGCAGCGATGGCGCGACCGTGCTCGGCGGCCCCTTTGGATCGTCGTCGGCGAGGAGCAGCGTGAGGCAGTACATTCGATCCAAGATGCCCCGCTTGCGATGGACTCCGGATCTGCACGAGTGCTTCGTCCGCGCGGTGGACCGGCTGGGCGGCCAAGACAGTAAGTGGAATTCTACTGCAAAGGCATAGATTTTCTCTTTTAAGTTCTTCTTCTTTGAGTTCCATCAATCAATAGTGGCAGTAGCAATTCATTGATTGATTGGTAGATTGATTGTCAGTACCTCTTCTTTCTTTCTTTCTTTTATGGTTCTTAAGTTCTTGCACCTATGTAGGAGCTACTCCAAAGCTCGTCCTGCAACTCATGGGCGTCAAAGGTCTCACAATTGCGCACGTCAAGAGCCATCTCCAGGTCTGCAATTTCTCTCGCGAAACCAGCAAGAAATCCTCTAAATTCTCCTGTGGAAACTTGCAGATGTACCGCAGCATGAAGAACGACGAGAACGGACCCGGTAAGAAATCTCTTTCTTCTTCTTCCTCCTTGTACTGACGCTACTAAAGCTTTTGCGTGATGCAGTGGTCATGGAGGAGAGGAAAGGCGAGCAAGCACAAGCAGCCGTAGCCAGCGACGCCAGCCTCCTTCACCATCCTTGGACGCCGCAGCTCCAGCAAATCCGTGGCGAGAAGAAATGCCGGGACAATCCTAATGCCCAGCAGCAGTACTACGCTCACAATTACTTCCATCGACCAGTTCTTCAGCCACTGGATTGTCATGCCAGGTAATTCAACGTAAGCTTGAGTGGAACCACCATCTAGGATAGCGACGGCCTCCTAAAAGAGAGAACTTCTTCTTCTTCTACTTCGCCTTCAAAAGAGCAGTGGTTGTTTCTGATACGGTGAAGATTCCTCGTTGCAGGACGGAGGATGCATGGAGCCAAATCGCCAGTCCAAATCAATCACAGGAGTGGCTCTCGAGACTGTCAATCGCGGCCACTAAGTGCTACAGCGAGCGGTTTAACGATCTCCAGATTGGCTGGAGGAAAAACCATCACACTCTCTTCCAGCAAACTGGAGGAGATGATAACACTCTGCGCTCGCGATCGCTAGAGAGAGAGGAATCCCGGATACATTCCAGCATTCTCGTCTCCCAGAACAGGATAAACAGCTGCCCCGCGCTGATCCACTTTGACGAGATCCTGGAAGGCAGCAGGAGCGCCATGAAGCATCACGAAAACTTCAACTTCCATCCCCAGGTAAGAAGCTCCACCTTTCTTTTCTTTTTTTAAAGCTTGAAGACTCACTACTAACGATGGAATTGGATCGTGCTTGGCCAGCATAATCTCGAGGAGAAAAGCCCGGGGTTTTTTAAGACGATGGGTCAAGTTGATAGTACCTTGTCTTTGTCCTCACCGACAAAGCACCCCAGCGGCAAAGCTCCCATGGTCACTGCCTCGGATCTAAAGAGACTTAAGCTGGCGCTGCTTGACCCAATCCAAGCTCCAAACGGTGTCAAGTTGGAGCTCACCATGGCCACTGGGGACGCCTAAAACTCGCCGAAATAACACACATTACTATACCTCTATGTTACAACTCTTAGAAACTCTGCTAGATAACGGACCTTTGTACAAAAACGACTTTGGAGCCCAGAGAGCTGACCTTCTACTAAACTGTTCTTTCCTCTCTCCTGTTTTTTTCCTCCCAAAGATGACATTTTTACTCGGGCAAGAATTTAGAAGTACGTAGATTTTACTCTTGACAATGTATAGAATAAACCTTTGTACGAAAAGTCGTTCCCATGAGAATTTCTCGAAAAAGAATCTTATGCTGAGGATCTAGAAGAATGTAAATAGCGATTTTTCTATAGCCACGAACTTTATGACATGATCCATAAACAAAATCACAGTCCTCAAGAAACGTGAGAGCATTGCAAGAGTTTCAACAATAACGCAGCGAGGAAAATGGTTTTTTAGTCCCTACAGAGCATCTACACTTATGTGTTTGCTTGCGGAGAGTCTCTGGATCTTGAGTCTAGCATCAGGAAAAAAACATATAAGAAACACTAGTCCAACCAAAACATACCTCTCAGACGCCATAAACTTGATCAGCTTTTCTTCCTCGTCTCGCGAGTACCTCGACCAGAATTCCTGTGCGCTGCGATTCTCCCCTCGTGAGACATCTAGAAAGAAAAAAGAGAAAAGATTGCAGCCAAAATCAATACCTCCAATCCCGAATAAATTATGCTTCGATTGCCTACCTTGGATCACCACTATGCTTCTCTGCTCAGCACCTCTCAACTTCCAAAAAATACGCGACCCGACAGTAGCTACAGGCTCTGTTCTTTGAGCGTTACACTGCTGCATCTCTGCGAGCAAAAGAAAAGTCATACGGCTCCAAAGGAAAAGAAACAAAAAAAAAAAAAAGAAAGAAGACGAAAACACGATCTTACTCGATTTGCAGACCACTTCCGCTAGCGCCATCTGTGCAGCGATGGATCGTTGCTCCTGCATACGTACTTTTGCAAGCAGACAGTTGCATTGGTCTGCAGTGAGCGAACTCCCATTTGTTTCCAAGACCAGCAATCTTTTTGCCTCGGCAGCTTTTGCCTTTTGCAAAGCGGCTCTCACCTGGAGAAGAAACTTTAAATTTTGATATCAATCTACACATCAAAAGGACTACCTGTTTTCGAGCAGCTGAAATTTCATCGTTTGCTTGCTGCTGCTGGACCTTGACGTTGGCAGCATTCTCCATAAACTCCCTGAATCTCCTGCAGACGTAGAGAATCAGTACATAGTTTCGAGGGAGTCTAATCTTACGCGGTGGAGAGACAATCGTCACAGAGACTGTTTAGTAAGTGCAGCTTTGTGTGTAGCTCCAGCTTCTCGTAGGCATCAACACCGTTTTCCAAGGCATTTACAACTGCGTCTACGCCTGAAGATGTTCGTGACACATAGTCTTTAAGCGACTCCAGCCATGAAGCTCTTGTCGGAGCGGAGAAACTCCTGGAAAACCACGTCGTTAAAAAAGTACTAAACTACTCTCGCACGAAAACGATAAATTACCCTTCGCTGACATCCTCCGACGCGAAAGATAACAGTTTCACATGCAGATGAACAAGCGGACCCCTTTGAGACATCAATCCTTGATTCATTTCTTGCAACGCATCTTCCCCTTGGCCGTCTCGCAAACAAAGAAGCTGAAAGTATGGTTGGCAAGCGGTAAAAACTGAAAAGAAATCACAAACCTTTTGGAAAGCCGAGCAGAACTCTAGCAGCTGAAGTGCTGGCCCAATCAACTCTTGCGGCAGCTCAATTCCAGCTACGGTTTTGAGTGCTTCACCGTCGGGAAGAGCTATTTCCTGGGCTTTTGTGCTTTCCGCGGCCAGGTCGATGTTGAGCTCGACTAATAGATCTCGAGTTTCGTGTTTCTCTTCCGCATCTGCGTTTTTCTTTGACAGCTTCTTTGCGAGTGTCGGTACAGTTCTCTCTGGTTGTACCTCCGACAAACTGTCCAATCGCGGGACCGTGATGGAATTGTTTTCTCGCAACGCCGCGTCTCCCTCGAGTTTACTCAGTCTAGTTTCGGCCAGGACCCGCTTCCGGCTGGCTTTCTTTGCCTTCTTCTCGTCATTGTCTGCTATACTTCTCTTCTCTAACAAGTCAGCCTGGGCCATGTCAGTGTTCGCTTGAACATTAGTTATACTCGCTTCCGCTAGTACTCGTTTTCTTTTACGTTGCTTAGCTTCCACTGGCTTTTTCTCCTCTAACTCCAACTTCTTAAGTTCGATGCTTTTACCCTGCCGCAAAGAAGCTTCAGTGAAACATATTAGCAAACCATCACAGTAAAGCACCTGATCTGCCGGATCTGATGTCAAGAACTCAGCGACGGACGCACATCCTATCGACTTGGCGAGATGTGACACCATCCCGGTTGGGCTGCAACCTTTCTTCTTCCTACAAAAACAAAAGCAAAAAAAATGCAGTAACACTAACTCTCCCATAACTCTCACGTTTATAACTCGAACTCACTCTTACATGCAATAGCTACAGTTGCATATCCCACGACACCTTGGACACGTCCAAGCATTCAAACCATTCACAATTGCTACATCTTCACCATATCTAAGAAAAAAAAGTTTGAAAAGAAAGAGAAGAAACTAGAAAAGAAAATCAAGGAAAAATATACCTGTTTTGCAAACACTTCGAGCAGAAGTTCAAGCTACAAGATCGATCTTCACTCTTGCAGCTCGCCATGAGTCCAAGAGTTTTCTGTCGACACTGAGACAGAGAGAAGTGATGGTTAAAATAGAAAGAATATTTCAATAGAAAGCTCAGAGCAAACCTGGTGGCACGAAGTTCCACTGTCGGAGTCATAGATCCGGCTACCAACAACGCCAGCACTGCCGCTCTTTTTCTTGTCTTTGTGGGCCTCTAGCGCTGGAGAGTTTTCGCTGGCTTGCATCGCAGCAATGGGGCTTGGCCGATGGTTTTCCTTGACAGCCATGGCGTCGTCTTGCTCCTGATCACTGTCTTCGATCACAATAACCTCGGGCCCTTTCGATTCCAAAGGTTTTTGGGCTGCCTTCAGCCGCTGCCGAGTCCTGGGCTTCATCTTTTCTCGCTCCTGAGAAGAAAGAATGCTAGATCTCCCGAAAAGAATGCGCGCGGGAACGAGGAAAAAAACTTACCCGGCAGAGATAGTGAGAAATCCCGCTCGCGCCCAAATGTTTCTCTTAAACCCTACCAAAGTGATTAAACGCAGTAAATGTAAAGCAACTCTAGAGCAATTAGTAGAACGCTTAGACACCAAACGAGAAAAGACGAACAAAGAACGGAAAACCTGATTTGTAGATGCCAAAATAATTGCTTTGAGAATTCTATGCGAGGGAGCAAGCAACTCTTCTTTGGTAATGAAGAGAATGGAGCTAAAAAACTGGGCAGCGATTAGTACAAGCGAAAGACTAGATAGCTTCTACTCCTTGGCACTAAGTAAATTCGTTACCTCTACAAGCTTCAACCAAAACTTGTTCCTGTTCACAATCTACAAACAGAACAAAAGGAACGGTGTCACTGAGTGCTGAAAAGCTTGGAAGTTCTTACCTCCGAGTATGGGATCAGTGTTTCCGAGCACAGGCTTTGAATGGAAGGAGGGATCAGTGCCGAGAGTGGAGTCTTGCTCAGACCAGCAGTGACTATGTTACCGAGAAGATAAGCCGGGCGGAGCCATTTCGACTCCGGGAATGCGTTCTGGGACAAGTACGCTGCAGCGTGGTCTTCTTTAACTTGCTGTGTCGAGTATCTTTTCATTGCTGAAACCACATCTCCCTCCTCGACTAGCATTCGAGTGAAAGTGTCCACGTCCTAGCAACTCCATAGCTATGGTCAAGCCTAAAGCTGTTATAGTCTTACCTTGAGAGAAGAATTACAGCCTTGGCCTAGAGCGTTGGACATGGCATGGGCCGCATCGCCAATCAACACTGCTCTACCTTTTTCTGCGTAGAACCTGCTGCAAGAGACCTGATGAAAAAGAAAATAACATTGGATGGACGAGAAGAGAACTATGCGCTTGCCTGCATTGAAGATGATGGCCTTTGCGAGATGAATGCTTCCGCAGCCTCGAGAGGCACTGAAAGTGGCGGCATGTACTTTTCAACGTAAGATTGCAGCTGCCATTGTCACATATTGATCTGTCAAACACTTGAATCCCTCTTGAACAATGTCGCCTCCATTACCTCTTGAGCGTTTTGGATTTGCAATAAATCCTTCGGCTCAGTTTCAGGAGACCATCCCAGAAGAACGGACATGCCATCGCCGGGCGTCGGGAAGCAACCAAAGTTTATGCTCGTACTACCTGTTACATAAGCAAACTCGAAAAAAAAACGGATTGGACAGTTACAATCACCTGAATCCTTCTTTGTGACCACTCTGAACGAATGAACCGCATCATCCGAGAGCTCTGCCGGCCTCGGGACGTGCAAGACCTTGAAAGTATAAGGCGTGTTTACTTGCTGGAAATCAAAGCCTCTCTCTCGGATGAAAGCTTCTCGAACGACCGATCGAGCACCATCAGCACCAACCAAGAGATCGTAGGGAACTTGCATGGTCTCGTCACCTTTAAGTCGGAATTCTACAGCTCGAGAGTTAAAATCGACCCCAACACAGCGAGCACCATAGATCACCTGGAAAAAATATATATTTGCGTCCAGGTAAGACAAAGTAAGCATCTAAAAGAAGCAAAGAGAGGAGAAAAATCGAAGTTACCTGGACTTGCTTTTGAGAGTAACGTTTCTGGAGTTCTTTGACAAGCACCGCTGCCAGAGATCTTTGATTTACAAGAAGCGAAGGTTTGTCCGGGTTTCTCTTGAGAGCAATCGCTCGGCCGCCAATGTGCAACACAAACTGCGAAGAGGGGACCCCTTGCTTCTCCACCTCGGTCCACAATCCATCCACTCTAGAGATCGCATCGCGGCCGCGGGCGCTCAATCCAACGCAATACTGCCGCGTCTTGTACCTGGCGGCATCATCAATCGAGACGATAGAGCCCGCATTCTCTCAAAATATTTCCTACAAACTCACAGCGGCAATGGGATTCTCGGATCGTCGCGCGCCTCGAAAATCCTGACCGGAAGCAATCCACGCAGGGAATCCTTCTCCGCGGCGCAATCGAGAAGAAGATGTGCGAGGAGGAGGCCCGACGGGCCAGCTCCCACGATGACAGCCATAGCCGCTAAGCCCTAAAAGAAGCAAATATAAACCCCGCGCATAACAAAAATCAAATATCTCGCCGTCTGTGGGAATTGAACCCACGACCACGTGGTTAAAAGCCACGCGCTCTACCGGCTGAGCTAAGACGGCTTTACATCATAATAAGTGATAATTATCCTCTAATAATAACGTATTACTCATTAAGTAAGCTTAGAGTTTTAGGGTTTATGACAAGGAGGAAGAAGAATGCTGGGTGTGGCGAGGGGTAAATCACGGTATCGTCTCTACAGCAGCGTTGCGGCATCCAAGCCCATTGTGGCGGCGGCTGTTCTGGAGCGCCTGCCATTGTATCCGCGCCCGCCCCATCCCACAGTCGCCTCGTTCAGGGAGCTCTCGTAAGTTCCGCTCTAGATCCAGCAAAGAATTCATTGGTTTTCACCTTGCATTGCAGCAAGAAATGGAAGCAAATCATCGGAGAGGTGGACATTCTAGAACAGACACTGGACGATATGAAGTAAGTCCATTCAAAAGAGTCGTTTTTCTCACGATTTTGTTTTCTTTCTCTCTTCTTCGTTTTTTTCTCTAGAGGGCGTGCTGCTCCTGCTGCCTCTGATCAAGAAAAAGTAGCACCAGTCCAGTCCACCGATCGAAAGTAAATTTGCGAGTTCTTCCTCTTGCTTCCAGGGATTGAAAACTCTAATGTGGTGATTGAAGATCTTTGCAGAGACTATTGGATCAAAGGCTGTACTTGATCGTCCGTGGAAACTCGCCGTACAAGGGCCAGAAAGAATGGCATTTCCCAGAGAAGAAGTACGTGGACGAGATGAACTTAAGAAAGGTGCTACTCTTTCTCTTTCGTGGCGAGCAACATTCGCAACGCTGCGTGTAATGTTCTAGTGCGCAGAGTCGGCTCTCGAGACGTTTCTAGGCGACCTCTCCGACGTCTACTTCGCAGGAAAAGCCCCGAGCGGACATCTCGACTGCCCCGAGTTTCAGGTGATGGACAAACGGAGCTTTCATCACACAACTGTGAAGCAGCGATCTCTACGACTGACTTGTTGTGTGCGTAATTCCAGCGCTTCTACTACAGATCCCACTTCGTTGCGAGCAAAGAAGTGGCAGCGTCCAAGGACTACGCGTGGGTATCCAGGGATGAACTCGGCGAGTATTTCGACGAGACACAACTGGAGCTTCTCAAACGGATGCTTCCCAACTTCTAGCGGGTCGAATTTGGCGGAAAAGAGTGGCGTGAAGTTACTTCCAGTTCTTCGACTCCCTTCGATTCAAATTGTAATCAAAGACCATTTGAAGAACCCATGATATGGGAGAAATTTGCTTAGAACGTAGAGATCCTCATAAATCCTAATCTTACATATTAACACGTTATTATTAGAATGTAATAATCATTGATTATTAAGCCGTCTTAGCTCAGCCGGTAGAGCGCGTGGCTTTTAACCACGTGGTCGTGGGTTCGATCCCCACAGACGGCGACATTTTACATCGATTTCATTCCAAGTATACCGCTTTATACATTGACGAACCATAGCTGGAAGTCGTCATACTCTTCCTTTTTCACCCTCTTAGCTCTTAAAGAGGTGCTTGACGATAAATCCTTATACGTCTTGTAGTCAGGAAAATCAGACTTGATCGCTGCCAAGAAGTCGCATAGCTCAGAGGAAAAAATCTCTTTGACCTCATCTTTCCCCAAGTAACCCACCAGCCTCCTCGTGAGCCACCTTGGAGCCTTTGGATCAGAAGCTGGATAAGCGACCACCAAAGATATGCAGCCGTGAAAACAAGCCTCTTTGAGTGCTGGAATAGCTGCCGTCGACACTTGTTTGGACGTCCGCCTGTACATCTTCGACGGGTTTGTTGTCCCCTCCGCCTGATCCCACTGCACCTGCCGTCTTAGCTTGAGCTGGAGGAATACGGGGACGAGCAAGTCGCCCAGCATGACGAAGAACATGATGTCCGGGCCAGACAATGAGGAAAACATAAAGAACATCGGACGCTGGCCTGGAGGCAACTTCAAGTATGCAGAAAGAGGCGCAGCTGGAGTCTCCCTCCACACCTGCTTGCGAAGCCCAGCTAACTTAGGCACGCATACACCCCAGTTCCGCAGATCTAACCCCTTAAAGCATGGCCAACTGTTGAGCGGCTTCTGGCCATCCAAGAAGCGGGGGATATGAATCACCACGAGCTTCTCCCACAGGTTTCCACTTGCTGCAGGATCGTCGGCCAGGCTTTGCATCAGAACTTGGAGATGCCGCTCGAGATGATCATTGTCGACGCAGTAGTTTGTCATAGCCTCCAGTACCATGGGCTCGCTGATCTCGTATGAAGACCTGGTCTCCCAACTACGAACCCTCTCACACGAGCCCAGGCCACTCACGAGTAAATGGGCTTCAGCCGAGTCGAGAACAAGTCCTGCCCTGTTTGAGAAGCAGTAATGACTAACTGCTCTCATAACTAGCTCTCTCGCCGACAAGTCCCGTCCCCGGAACCTGAATGTGCCCTTGCCTGTTTGGAAGAAACTGGCCACCATGGAATACAGGGACATAGAGAAGTCGCTTGAATCACCAGTGGTCAGGTCCGCATAAAAAGCATCGACAGTCTCCCTCTTCCAGCAGCAGCCATTGCGGAGCAACTCCTCCAAACACGTAACCAAGCACCGCTTCCGACCTTTGAACTTGCTAGAGAGAAGAGCACAATTACGTACAGTGAGCCCCAGCACTGGCAGGTACTTGATACAGAAGTCGTATACTTCACCAGGCTTCTCCCATTTGTCAAACTTGATCACGTAGAGTGGTAACCTGGCACCCCTCATCTTTCCCACTAGCGAAAGGATATCGTTTTCCAGTTCTAAGAAGTTGATCCCAGTTCCCGATGCGAAAACCGGTGCAGCCAACTGTACGTCCATTAGCGCCTTCATCACGGGAGAGAACCTGGCCCTCAGCTGGTGACTCTGAGGGGATTGGAAACACCGCATGCCGTTGAGCGTCTGCACCTCATCCATGACAAAGATGGGCTTGCAGGACAGCATTGAGCAAACTGCATCCCATAGACGGATCAAGTCACCCTGCTGGAACTCGTAACTGCTAACCAGCATCATGGCGAGCCTTTCGTAAGGGTCCTCCGTCCCACAAAAATGGTTGAACTCCGTCTGGAGGATAAGCCACTGCTCTGGTGTCAAGTCTGGTTTGATGCTGAGGACTTGTTGAAGAACCAACAAACGAGCCAGTATCAACTTCTTCATCTCTATGACAGCAGCAAAATGTTTGCGGCATTCGGGATCAGAACCAGGCTCCGTGTTCCCGACTAGTGCCATATCCTGAGACCCCCCATTCCGTTTCGATGAAGCTGTCCAAAAAAAACCCCAGTTGGCTGCCAGAATCTCGAACACAGTGCGAGTTTTCCCGCATCCGCTAACCCCCATGAGCGGAATACAGCCCGACTTCTTCGACCGTAGTGTATAATCCAGCAGCTTCCACGCATCCGAATCCCTAGTCCATCTATCCTGCAACTTGTGAAACAAAATCGACGGGCGACCATCGAAGCCCACCGGAACTCCCCACTGTGGCTGCAACCCAAGGCCCCCTTGCTGCAAGAACTTCGTGATAAAATCTCCATACGCAAGCTTCCACTCGCCAAAAATCGCATCCAAGGAGCGACTGCTTGGCACCGAAGGTGGCGGAGCGATCTCAACCTTGACATAAATTACCGGCCCCTCGGGCAGCTCTCCTGCAAAGTATGCCCAGCCCTGTGTTGTGAACTTTCCGAAAGTGAATGTCCTCAAGTAGCTGCAAGTAGAAGAACCACTGGGAAACCCTGGCAGAGTCGACACAAACCCCTGCAGCGAGCCGAAGTCGTCGACATCAGGCGGAAGTACCGACATTTGCCCCCGAGTACGAAGATCAGCTTCATCCGTGCTGAGACTTGAGCCAGCGGGCACAATCGACACGCACACGCCCCGGCTCATACGCACAAACCCTAACCCTAAAAGAGCCGATTTGCCCTAGTTTTTCGTTTTGCCTTTTTTGCTATTATATCTGCTTGGAGGATTGTGCCCTATTCCTTTGCGATGGAACGCCAAGAAGTAAGTCTTTTGACTCACTACATGGAAATACTAACTTGGGCTTCCAGGTGATAGATGCGCTGAGGAGAACCCGTGATGACTTTGACCTAGATGATGGTGTAGAGGATGTTCTTGATGTTCATCCATGTCAGGTGCGTATTATTTAGGATTCAAATTCCCTTATTCTTGTATCTGACTAAAAAGTGCAGATGAGTGGAGTATTGGGTCGCTATGTCTACCCCATTACATACAAAAGGCAAGAATATATTTTTTTTTTGTTTTTTTCTTTATGTAACAGTTTCAATGTAGTGTTTGTCCGAGATATTTGGATGGCTACTTGGTAAAGTTGGAGCGCTCTGAGTATGTCCCTCCCACTGAAAAGGGTTTATTTATGGTCAGGCATATATGGGAAGGGCAGGAACAAGTAATCCAGGTTGTAATTTTTAAAATTTTTTTTTAGTTGTTATGTGATTGATTTCGTTTGTGGGTTACAGAAGTATGTGGTCCGGAGCGCAGATGAAATTGTAGAGAGGAGGACAATATTCACCAATCTAGAGCCGGAGGTATTGTCCATGATCAATTGGGAGAAGTTTGAAAATGCCATCAAGAGTTCCAAGATCTCAGACAAGGAAAAAGCTATCAAAGAGAAACAGGTCTTACAGCTTTTAGAACAGAGACCGGAAGCGTTTGATGAAATTGTTGAGTTTGATTAAATTGCTTGTACTGGCACATAGCATTGATTTTAAATGTAGAGTTAATTTTTTAAAATGTTCTTTGAGAGAGGCCAAAATTGCTTGTGGGAGCATTGGTTTTACTGCAGAAACAATTCTTTTCTCAAGAGGTACTTTTAGTGGAATCAAGCAAAGATGACCTTCCTAGTGTTCTTGAAGATGTTTTCAACAAGTCCTGTATATAGAAAATAAGAGCTTTAACGCGTTTGGAAACCAAAACACCGAAGTTCCTTCCTGAAGGAAAGGTGATCATTGCAAAGATTTTCGTGGCTGAAGCGGATATCATCAGCGGGCTGGCTCTGGGAGAGAGTGGCTAGTATTTGGATGACTATTTGCTCGTCAAGGCGGCGTTGCAGTCGCGTATCGCCTGGCTTGGTTTTGAAATCCTTCGATTAAGTATGAGGACTCTGATATAGCTACTTGTTTCCTTTTCGAGGATGAAGGCTTACAGCAGCAGCAGCAATGGGCACCACAAGAAGGCTTATGGTGGCAGCAGCAACGGGCAGCACAATGCATTCACAAAGGAAAAGCCGAAGGAGGTAGACATTTATGCAATCGAGAGCTCTGGCGAACGCATACGAGCAAGGTAACCGAGATTTTGCTTTTGTTTGTAGCAGGTACGAGATCATAGGAACTCATCGTCCCGGTGAGAAGGAGGGATTACTCGTCGACCAATGCAGAAAATGTAAGCAGAGAGGCCATTGGGAAAGAAACTGCAAGGGGGTAAGAAAGCTCACTTATTCTGAATTTTCCAGATTTGACTTCGTGTTTTTTGTTTTAGCCTGAAGTGGATCCTTTTGCTTGTGAACAAAAGAAATGCTACCTCTGCCTAGCGAAGGGACACGATACTTATCACTGTTCAAGAGATCCCCTGCGAAATGAGGACTGGGCAGAGAGGAAGAAAGAAAAGCGGAGCAAGAACAACGGATTTCACTTTAACACACGTTGATTCATATATGGCTGTATATATATACAACTTCAATCAAATCGGAAATCACCAGAGATCTGATCACGATTCGGACTGCTTGTCGTGTTCATCATTATTCCTACACTCCCCCTTCAAGCTGAGGGTGTGCTTGACACTCCAAGTTGATTCCTCAGCTTGATGAATGTGAGCTCCGAAAGTGGCTTGGTTAGAAGGTCCGCCAACTGATACTGTGAAGGAACGTATTCCAGGTGAAGATCTTCGGCTGCTACATGTTCGCGAATGAAGTGATGCTGCACGTCTATATGTTTCGTACGAGCATGAAACACAGGATTCTTTGACATGGCGATTGCACTTTTGCTGTCGCAATGCAGAATGGTCGCATCTGATTGCTGTTGATTGAGTTCTCCAAGTAATCGACGAAGCCAGATGATCTCCCTTGCTGCTGTACTGGCAGCTACATATTCTGCTTCTGCACTGGAAAGAGCAACTGTCGTTTGCTTCTTGCTTCCCCATGAAACCGGAGCACCGGCAATTATGTAGCAAATTCCAGAGGTTGAATGTCGTGTATCCAAGTTGCCAGCCCAATCTGCATCGCAGTATGCTTGAAGAACAAGTTTGGATTGATCTGAGCATTTGTAAACCAATCCATGAGCAGCCGTTCCTTTCAAATACCTCAAAACTCTCTTCGCCATCTGCCAATGATAACAACTCGGAGACTGCATGCATCGGCTGAGGAGACCAACGGCAAAGGAGATGTCGGGGCGAGTCATGTTGGCGAGGTAGAGTAGTCCTCCAACAAGCGATCGGTAGACCGAGGGCTGATCAAATAAATCATCCATCTTGCTTGTGAACTTGATGCCAGTGACGACTGGTGTAGCCACAGATTTGCAACTTGTCATGTTGAACTGGTTGAGAAGCTTCTTCACATATTGGCACTATGTGAGGGTGATTGTCCTGTCTGCTTCATCCTTGTCAACTTCCATCCCTAACAACTGCCGCACAGCTCCTAAGTCCTTCATCACAAACCTGTTCATAAGCTTGATCTTCACATCCTTCAAAACAGTGTGATTGTTGCTGACAATCAAACAGTCATCCACATAAACTGCTATCACAACAAAGTGATCACCTTGCTGAAGAAGATATAAATTTCCATCACTGTTCAACCTCTGCATACCGAGATCCATAAGAAAAGAATCCAAACATCAATGTCAAGTTCTTGCAAATGGCCGTCCATTACTGCATTTTCCCAGATGTGGTAACCTGTTTGAGAAGGAGATAGCTTCTGGAGAAAAATCGAATGCTCCTGAGATATGCATGACTGCAGATAGTTCTCTCTGGCATTCTCGACTTGCACATGCCAATCCCCCTCTCATCAGGCGTATGCAGAAGCAGGAGCTTGTGGATGGCTTCAACGACCACATTCTTCAAAGTTCAGCAAAATGTCACACTTGCATTCTTGGCAAGCAAACCCGTCGTACTTTCAAACCTGCTGTGACCAGAAGCACTCGTCCCTTGCAGCTCATTCACTCAGATGTTTGTGGACCCATGCGACTGTTTGCTCAGAATGGCACGAAGTATTTTGTGACATTTACAGATGATTTCTCCAGGCACACGGACGTCTTCTTTCTTCGTCACAAAGATGAAGTCTTTAGCAAATTCAAGCAATTCGTAGTAGAAGCCGAAGTGAAAACTGGTCAGAGGGTTGGTTGTTTACGTACTGATTCAGGAGGGGAATACGTCAACAAGTCCTTTCAGCAGTTCTGTGCTGAACGAGGAATTCTTCATTAGCGCTCTTGCTCTCATACCCCTCAACAGAATGGAGTCTCTGAGCGCAAGAATAGGACAATCATGAACACAGTTCGGTGCTTCCTTCAAGAATCAGGACTACCAAAATTCCTCTGGGCTGAAGCAGTTGGATCAGCTGTGCATGTTCAAAACCTTCTCCCTCATTCTCGCAATCCCAACAAGATCCCAGAAGAGCTTTGGACTGGTCAAAGACAATCGGTGGTGCATCTCAGGCGTTTTGGTTGTTTAAGCTTTGCAAAAAGGGTGGATGAGCATCTTGGCAAGTTGGAGAGCAGAAGCAAGCTGGCCTTTCTTGTTGGATACGATTCCAATTCAAAAGGATATCGCCTGTACCAACCTGGTAATCATCAAATTTTTGTAAGCATTGATGTTCATTTTGATGAAGGAACACTCTACAAAGATCATGTTCAAGAAGAAGGAAGCTCAGATCAGAACATGAATTGGACTCCAGAAGAATGGAGTTGGGATGGTGTTGAAGACGGTGATGAAGATGACGATGATCTAACAATCATCTATCCCTCATCTCCTTTAGCAGATGATCATCCAACACCAGTCTCTGGATCTTTTCTTCCTGAAGAACAGGGCGATGCTACTCATCGTGCACGAACTGGAGAAGTCAACAGGCTCACACGTGATCTACCATTCAATGTGGAGAACTATGGGTGGACATCATCTGGACGATCAAGCAGAGCACCTCATCCCAAGCAATGGTCTTTTGCAGCAACAGAAATAGCTTCTGAACCAGTCAACTTTGAGTAGGCAATTCAAGCTCCTGATGTAGATAAGTGGATTTCAGCAATGCAAGATGAGTTGAATTCTCTTGATGAGAACTAGACTTATGACTTGGTGGAAGCTCCTAAAGGACGTGAAGTTGTTGGATCACGCTGGGTGTTCAAGCTTCACAGAAATCCTGATGGATCGGTACAGCGTTACAAAGCAAGACTTGTTGCTCAAGGATATTCACAAGTTCCTGGAGTGGATTTTGATAAGACGTTCTCACCAATTGTGAAGCAGACAAGTATTAGAATGCTTCTGGCTTTTACAGCGGAGTTTGGTTTGTGCGCACATCACATGGACATAAAAATAGCCTTCTTTAATGGGAACTTGAAGGAGGAGATATTTATGCGGCAACCCCCAGGCTTTGAGCTTTTTGGATCACGGTGCTCTGAACTCACTATCTTTGGAACATACCATGCATTCTTCAAGAGCAGAGACTTTCTTCCTAGTGGAATTCGCACATCCCCAGTTGCGTGAACAGGTAAAATGCTTCCATCTCCCACACGAATGCACTTCCGCAACTGCACAAAGTTCGACCCGCTTTGCATCAGGTGTCTCTCTGAACCTGAATCGATGGTCAGTTTTTCAGAAACGTTTGGAACTGCTACCTCAGATGATGCCGCAAGTTCCTGTGTTTCCCCTTCCTGAGCATTTGCTGCAAGCCCTATGTTCATGCGCTGCAGCCAAGCTGCAACTGGGCAATCCTTGGAGTAGTGCCCTGGCATCCCACAGGTCCAGCATTCCTGTTTGTTCTTGCCCACAAAACAATCCCGAACTGCTGTTTCTTTACCAGAATTCCCTGAATTCTGCTGCTGCTGCGGATTTCCCCTAAACCCGCGACCTCTACCTCGTCCTCCTCTTCCGCGGCCTCCTCTGCCTCGATGATTTCCAGCCCACAGAGCTGAATCAGTCCCTGACTGATTGCTTGATGCAGAAGCATTTGATGTAGACTGTGAGATCAAAACATGGGAAGGCCTCTGATCAAAGTCCACAATCAAACCTCTCGCAGCCAGCTCCGAGTGTAAGGTTTGCTCAGCTTGTTCAAAGTTGAGCGACATCATGCAAACGGTAGGGACGAAAGAACTAAAAGAAGAATCTTGCATGGCCTCGCAAAGTGCCAGAACTTTCTTGCTTTCGTTGAACGCTGCTGGACTGCCTTCAAGCTCCATCCACAGATCTTGCATCTTGGCGAGGAACTCTTCAAAGTTCTCGCCTGGATGAAAACGGGTCTCACGAATGCAAGTCTCGACCATGCTAATCTTGGAGAGGGAAAGAACAGCATACTTGTTGTGGAGATGAGCCCAGATCTCACAAGCACACTTATGACGCAAACACATCATAAGGGCATCTGCAAGCTTAGAAAGAATCAATCCTTTTGCTCGAGATTCCTTCTTCTCCAGCGCAGCTTGTTCCCCTGGATCAAGCTGTTGTCGAGCTGCTGCAACAGAGGCACGAATTGCCTCTTCATCCACGACTTCTCCTTCCACTGAAGTTGAAGCTCCCAACGCAGCAGGGGCTCGCCGCGTACGAGCATCTGCAGCGATTGTTGGTGGTGAAACGATTTCCCAGAGTTCTTCCATCTGCAACACGCGCATCATTTTCTCGGACCAAGTGTTGAACCCTCTCCTCCCATCAAAGGCAGTGACTCCCTGAAGCAAGATCAATCCAACTTTGCTGCAGCTCATGATGTGAGGCACAAAGAAAGGAGAAGAAAGAGTTCAGAAACCAGCGCTCTGATACCAAGAAAGAAAAGCGGAGCAAGAACAACGGATTTCACTTCAACACACGTTGATTCATATATGGCTGTATATATATATACAACTTCAATCAAATCGGAAATCACCAGAGATCTGATCACGATTCGGACTGCTTGTCGTGTTCATCATTATTCCTACAGAGGACTTACGCTGGAGCAATGAAGAGAATTCGTCTTGAGGTTTGTATCACTTTCTATTCTCTGTTTCTTTATATTACGTTTTCAGGAAGGTTATATCGTTCAGGTCAATATCATCCTCGTTTCTGCATTCAACGGATTGAATACGAAAACCTCAAACGGATCTGCAAAACATCCAGACTTGGGAATCTTTATCGTGCCTGAGCCACCCCGCCCTCTTACATCTCAAATTTGGGACGCTTTCCAGCATCTGGGTGGACACAGGCTTCGAGTTATACAAATCCGATGAAGAAATGCCTCCAGGGTATAACCGTTATGCAGCTGCACATGAAGCATTGATTGAAGAATTGAAAACCGAAGCGAAGCATTGAAAAGGCGATGTGTTTTAATAAAGTAATTGAAGTATACTGCGTGCCTCCGGAAGACTCGTGCTTTTGTGTGCTTTGGGATGCACTAGAAAAGCTTGTAGCGAGGAAGTTAAACACAAACCAACAAAACTAAATTATAAATAAAATGTGCATTGTCGACAATCTTAGAGCTCCATGACATATTCAGAGGGATGTCGCATACTTTTCTCTAAGAACGTACCGGCTCCAAAACTTGTGTGGCCCAAGATTCTGGGAAAGAAAATTCTCATACCACATTTGCTTGTATCATTTGCATGAACAGTGATATAATTTAGAAATCCAGACTGGCTCTTGCTCGATGGCTTGCTGAAGCTGTTACGGCTTGGAATCAACGGGACATGGTCTTCAGACGTACCGCCCGCTCCAACTTTATCTTTCGCTACCTGGCTTTCAAGCGGATTGTCGGCTGACTATTTTGCTCCTCAAGGCGGCGTTTCAGTCGCAGTATGCCTTGCAGCCGCTGAGGACCTGGGCGTGGAGGTTTTATGCCGTTCGTTCGATATTGTACTTAACGTCCACCAGATCGGTCATGATATTTGTGCCGATCGCGTTGCTCAATCCCCTCTTTGATACGGTAAGTAATCTTTTCAGGGATTCTTGCTGATCTGGTATTGCTATATCGCCTTCCAAAGCTCTTTGATTCGGTCTTCCAGGTAACGGATCCTCTATAAACAGGATGAATTAAAGCTCGTATCTGAATACAGCAAGCTGCTGCACTTACTCTTGTCGGTCTGAAGGCTTACGGCGGCAGCAGCAGCAACGGTCAGCACAAGAAGGCTTACAACGGCAGCAGGGAAGTTCACAAAGGAAAAGCCAAAGCAGGTGGATTTTTTTGCAATAGAGAACCCTTTCAATCGTGTGCAGGAAAGGTAAAAGCAAAGTTATGTAACTTGGTGTTTACTTGCTTTTGTTTGTAACAGGTACGAGATCATAAGAACTCATCGTCCCGGTGAGGAGGAGGGATTACTCGTGGACCGAAGATGTAAGCAGAGAGGTCATTGGGAAAGACACTGCAAGGGGGTAAGAAAGCTCACTTATTTTCCAGATTTGACTTTTTGTTTCTTCTTTTAGCCTGGAGTAGATCCCTTTGCTCATGAACAAAAGAAATGCTACCTCTGCCTAGCGAAGGGACACGACACTTATCACTGTTCAAGAGATCCCCTACGAAATGAGGACTGGGCAGAGAGGACTTACACTGGACCATGGTCTTCGGGTTTGTATCACTTTGTATTCTCTGCTTCTTCATATGTTTATTTCTGCGTTTTCAGGAAGATTATATCGTCCAGGTAGCAGACTTCCGGCAATACCATCCTCGTTTCTGCGTCCAACGAATTAAATACGAAAACGTCAAACGGATCTGCAAAAAACATCCAGACTTGGGAATTTTTATCGTGCGTAAGCCACCCCGTCCTCTTGCGGTCCTTATCTGGGAATGTTTTCAGCGACTGGATGGAGTTTTATACGAAGCAAGCCTAGGCTTCGAGATCCAAGGAAGAAGTGCCAGATGAAGCATTGATTGAAGAATTGAAGAATGATGGAGAACTGGATGAGTTTCAATATGCTTCTCTTCTAAACAGTATACAAATGAATGAATGAATTCTTGGTGAGACCTTGTATGTGAATAGGTTAGTTATAGCCCTAGGATTATTACTAATCCCATACTAATTAATTATACTTAGTTTAAAACAAAGCATGATCTTGACTTTGTTTTGGTCACGAGCACATTTTAGCCCTTTCACAACTATAATCTTTGGCATGGTTAACTTACCAATGGTAATCATAGACACGAGATTAATTCAACTGTTGACGGTACATGTAAAGTAAAAAATCTTTAATGAAATTGATAAAATTCTTAACCTCCTTAATGTCAGAACCTTAAAAATATGGTGACCTTACTACACAATGACATCATCAAGAGTTGATGCCTATGGGGGGAATGGATAAGCCTGGTATTTACTTGTCAGGTAGAGGCCATGGAATAAAAGAAACCTATGCTCTTCATACGACCAGACTTTTATGTGAAGCTCTAGTGGATTTTTGGTCGGCTTTAAGTCAAGAGACAAGACGGTCCGTTTTGAGGATGAAAGAGGAGGACTTCATTGAGAGACTTAAGTTCAGGTACATCATTTTTTTTCCCTTTTTCGTTTGAGTATGTTCAGAGATTTAACAACAAAAGGTTTTGTAGGGATTGTTGATGCAATATCCTTCGCAAGTTCAAAGAATCTCTTCCTCATCATCATAGTCATCATCACTCATGCTATATTAATCATTAAGATTTATATTCTGTTCATTTGCCATCCCTAAAAAGAGAAATACTAATGAAATGAACAAAGAGCAAACCCTAGGCCAACCTTTAAAGCATTACAAGAATATTCTTGGAATATTTTTATGGTTCATGTCAATTGAACTGGTATCTGAAACGTACTAGAAAGATATTTTTTGCAACAAATATCTCTGAGATGTCTTTGATAATACCATGAATCAGGTAGAATTGTCAAAGCAAGCTATTTTATATCCACAGACTGGGATGACAATGCTGGAGCTTACGGCAATCAGTCAAAGCTCCGCAACTCAAAGAGGGCACAGAGTGCTAGAGTCTGCTACAAATTGTACAGCGATGAAGACTTTGACGACATGGCGTTGCTGAGGACATCTGAAATTTCCATTCTCACATGGGGATAGTTCTCAAGCTTCTGGCACTAGGCGCACAGGACGTGGAAAGCTTTGACTTCTTGGAGCCTCCCAGCATCAGCACTATCAGTCATGCAATGACGAGTTTGCAGCGGCTGGATGATGAAGTGAAGAATTGGGAACTTTGATTAACACCAAGAACATTCTCGACGGTTGTGGTCTGTTCTCATTCCTTTGATATCATCTTCGACGACCATCTTCTTCCAAGCCGGCTCTGAAGAAGACAAGCTCCTGGCAGACCGTTGAAAACTCCGCTTCTGTCATTGGCATGGAGACCTCTTGGACGTGTACCAGCACAGAACAGCATCAACGCAAAGTCACTGAGGAGCTGCCAGCAACAGATAAGAGACCTGGAGTATGCATTGAATGTATGGACTCCTACAGATTGGTCATCGTCTGCTCAAAGTGACGAGACAATCAGGAAGATCGTCACGTCGGCTTTTATGGAGAACGTGGCTTCACAGAGCGGTCATATCAAACTTGGGGAACACTCTCATGGCTAGAGTTTGCGGCAAAAAACAGAGCGGACTAGCTTTGCTACAAAAGCAGCTCGAGGCTAAAGGTGGCAGCCAAACAAGGTCCAGGATTGAGAGCCGCATGAACGAGCTGCACGTATATGCCAGGCAGCGTCTGGTGGTGGACTGTCATGGCAACTGTGGCGAGACAGAAGCACTGGCTTCAGAACGAGCGCATCGAAACGAGTGCATCGAGAAGCAGCTGGGATTCCGTGACTCTGATTGTGTCTGGAGACAGTGTTTGACGAGTGCGGTGAAGGCATCTCCAGATTTTGGAGCGTCACCTCAGACAAAGTGGGGTTTGGTCACAGCTTCTGCCCAACTTGTGCTGAAACTCGACACTTTCGAGGCCGGCGCGTTTGCTGCATCGTTGCCGTGATACTTTCAAGCACAGGAAAGTGATCTGCGGCTCATACGTCACGTGTAAAGTCAGCCAGCGCTCACAGCCCTGTGTGTTATCTCCGTCTTCACCAACTATGATCTAGATCCCGTGCAAGACTTGGAAGCTTTGAGTGGGAAGACGATGACGAAGCTTATCGTGATTCATGAGAAAGCTGCGGGTGAACGCTCTATAAGTGAGTACCAGCGGGTCCTGGAGACCAAGGTCCGGGAGTATGTTCCAGCAGACAGGTTTGAGGTCGAGGTGATTGGGAGGTTTGTCGGCCAAAGCTTGGTTCAAGTTCAACGGGAATGATCATGAGGCTGAAATGCTCTTGCTGGCCTTGAGGGACGATTCTCGATGTCTGTGGGGAAACTCCACATGCAAAGCGGAGTTTCTCTTCCCGTCTACATTTTACTCTTGGCTGATATCGCCAAAGGAATGGAGCAGCTCAAGGCGGATAACACACTAGGTGCGACGTTGAAGGTATGCTACTCTTATTCAATTTTAATTTTCCACTCGGAAACCACCGTGTGAAGGTATTTTCAAAGGCGTACGAGAAAGGTGTGGCTCGGTGCAAGGCAGAAGAACTGGTGGAAGGCTCTCCTCTCAAAGGGCCTGCTGGATAAAGCTGCAATGAAGATCCTGTCCGGTAAAGAAGATTGAAGAGGAAACCGGCCTTGGTTAGATGCAACCAGAAGATCTCTGAGCTCCTCTTGGGATGATGAGAGCTCTGATTGGGTCGACTTAGCTGGGCTGGAAAAATCAGTGGGAGCTGCAGTGAGCATGAACCACCGGTGGCATTCCTTGTGCGTGCATGGGGACGAGGAGTGCTTGGAGAAAGCAAAGCACGAATTGTCAGCATCTGGAAGAATGAAGTAATCCAGCAGTAGCAGTGGCAATAGACGCAGCAAAGGATTGTTTGGTGTGTCTATGCCCAAATCGTCAACGAGAAGAAACTTGAGGCTTGAGGCCACAGCTTTTGCCGCGACTGCGTTGCTAACCAGCTTGGAACAGGGATGGACTTGCGCCACCGAAGGCTGCCAGGAGGTGTTCCCGTTGTCGACTTCGTGGCCTAGTTCATAGTGCAGCAGATGGACGAGCTATGCAAAGCTTCCATGGGAGTTTTCGTGGCCTCGAGCAGGGGGAGCTACAGGTTTTGCCGACTGCCTCAAGAGCTCATTTTCTTCATCTTCGTTGATGATATTAGTCTGTGGCGCTTGAAACGCTCGGCTACGTACATACTCACGGAGGCTCGGACTGCGACTTACAGAAGATACAGGCAGAATCCAGATGCTTCCCTGATCGAGTGGAGAGAGCTGTGGCTCTTGTCAAGAAGCAGTACATGTGCTGGGTTTTCTCAATTCGAAAGCAGCGAAGCCTGAAGCTTGTATTGATCAATTAGCCATCGATTAAATTAAACCACTACAAGCCTATATACCTAGCCTCTCGTGGCGCCCTAGCCTCTGGTTCTCTCAGTGGGGAGGTTCAACAAGATAACAAGATAATAAGCACCTTTGTCCGGGAAAAATCCCTCAAACCTCTAGGAAGCTTTCCTCTGGCTTCACTGATTGAGGAGGTTGCTTTCAATCTTCTACACATATATATGGTAGATTATGATGTCATTCTGCCAATGCAGATGCCAAATGTGTCGAAGTAAAATGCACGTGCATTGGAACACATAATATGGCATTTTATTATCTAGCATTTTCGATTTATAAGTTATCTTTTAAGGAATGCTCTGCAAAATTATAGTTTTTATAAAATTCCAAGGGAGTTTACTTTTAAAAGGGACTCTTGCCCATCTTATAGAATTGTCCACTAGAGTAATATATCCTTTTCAATAAAGCTACTTATAATGCCAAGGTCCAAAAGATTAAAAATGCATACCAAATGAAGATATGTGGGATTTTGAACACAAGGATCAAGTCTACAAAAAAATTATAATGACTTAACTCAAGACTCTCATAGAGAGTCATGTGGGTGTTCTTCAACTCCACGTCATTGGGGCTCCTAAGCAACATATAGGCTAAGTTGAGACTCAGTTTGACAGCCTGTACATGGTTGATTATCATGGGTGAAGGTTGTTGCCTTTCTCCACAGATCGGTGCCCAGGAAATCCCTCTCTTTGGGATGTGATGGACCACGGTGGATATTACAATTACACAGTTGCGATGAACAAGTTGGAAGCTTGCCATGTCTTCAAGCATCCTGCCTGCAGACAACAGTAGCCTAACAGCATTTATTAAGAGCATGCTCTCTCTCTACTGTCAAGAAACATCATAAAGTTAATGTTATCCTTAAGTAATTAGCAAGCGCCTCAGCAATACAGGTCTTGACAAGTTTGATCTTTTCACTTTCCATGGTATGGTTCTATTTCTAGTTCTGTCAGCAAAGTGCATCTATCTCCAGGTCCAAAGGAATTCTAGCAACGTTTTGATGACTGCAAGCTTAAGGTGATAACATTTTCCTGTTGAGCTTCACAAAGTTTGGTAGCTTGAAGACAATGGTCGTCAGGTACACAAGTTTCATGACCTTTGTCTGACATTTTTGTTTTCTTCCCTTCATCAGGAACTGAAAGGATCCAATGGCTACATGCAGAACTTGATGCTTATTCTTGAGATCAGCCAAGGACAATTAAGATTGTATGCAAGCAAGGTAAGCAAGGATATGGTTTGATCTTTACTTGCTTTTGTTTGTAACAGGTACGAGATCATAGGACTTCATTGTCCCGGTGAGATTACTCATCAACCAATGCAGAAATTGTAAGCAGAGGGGTGATTGGGAAAGACACTACAAAGGGGTAAGAAAGCTCACTTATTTTCCAGATTTTACTTTTTATTTATTTCTTAAACCCAGAGTGGATCCTTTTGCTCATGAACAAAAGAAGTGCTACCTCTGCCTAGTGCAGGGGACACAATACTTACCACTGTTCAAGAGATCCCCTGCGAAATGAAGACTGGGAAGAGAGGACTTACACTGGACCAATGAAGAGAATTCATCTTTCGGTTTGTATCACTTTCTATCTCTGTTTCTTTATATGTTTATTTGTGTATGTTTTCAGGTGGGTTATATCGTTCAGGTAGCAGACTTCCCGCAATACCATCCTCGTTTCTGAGTCAAACGGATTGAATACGAAAACCTCAAACGGATCTACAAAAAACATCTAGACTTGGGAATCATGATTGTGCATGAGCCACCTCGCCCTCTTGCATCTCAAATTTTGGAAGCTTTTCAGTGACTCCATGGATTTCTCATCACAGGCCTAGGCTTCAAGTTATACAAATCCAATGAAGAAATGCCACCAGGGTATAACTGGTATGTAGCTGCAGATGAAGAATTGAAGAATGAAGTGGGAGTTTTAATAAAGTAGCCTTTCAAGGTATTTTGTGGTATAACTTTTTGAACCTCAAAGGGTTATTTTCTTAACCACATCTTAGTGAATAATCATGGTGATTTGCATGGTGGACAGATCAACCCCTGAACCAATGGGAGGTTGCCAATTGCCGGTGAGAGAAGAAGGTGTTGTACATGTAATGTGTTGACCAAATTCTAGGGCATTGACACAACCTTTTGCATTCTGCCATAAAGTCAGTGGAGGTTTGCTGTGTCACTTGAGAGTGCTGAACCTTCTTCTCTAGGGTTCCAAAATGCCCGATCACAGATGCTAGATTTGCATCTCTTTGATTTTCTTGCTAGATTGCTTCTAGAGTGCCGTGATTCTTAGCTCCCCAATCTCTTTATTGCTACCAACATGCTCTCACAGGATTCTAGGGCATTCTCTAGTGGCATCAGGTGAAGTCAAGTGCCAAAATTAATGCACTGATATCTATTCTTGAGCAAATCAATGATATCAAGTTGATTAAGTTGGTAGTGTCTCCCGGTTCCCCACTATGCTCAAGCTCATTGAGAGGCCACTCCAAAAGGCTGGTTTCAAGGTTGAGATTGGCATGAGCAGCAACACTCACTAATTGTTTTTCTCAGCCTCAAGGTTACTGGAGTGTGATGGCATCCACAATGTTTTCATGATAGATCCTTGGTGGAATTTGTAGCCATGGTTTGAGTTCATGCTTGAGGTAAATTCCAAAGTTTAAAGTTTAAGAAATGGTTATATAATTTGACTTCTAATCCTAAGCTCCAAACAAAGTGATAGGTTTAAAGTTCTTAAGAAATAAATTGGCTTTCTTTGTATGCAATCCTAAGCTCCAAACAAAGTGATAGCAAGATGTTCTTATGTTGATTGTCAAATTGCCCATACCAAATGAAGAATATCTTTAATCAGATGCTTAATTTAGGACCTCTTTATAATGGCTACGGCATTTAGCAACTCTAATTTAGGGCTTGAAGACCAGTGATCAATCATTGTTAGACAATTTCTCTTCACAGCAACAAATTGAGCAAGTTCTAAATGATGTAGAGGTAGTGGTTCAAGTGAAAGTCTTAGTGCTTGATAAAATGGAATGCAATTAATTTCCTTTCCAAGAACTATATACCCTACACAGTTTAGTACTTCATGTATTCCAATTTAGGTTTTGCAAGCCTCTTGGCTGCTTTAGTAGATACTAGAATCCCATTGACTGGATTTCCTTTGTCTTTTAACTGTATTTGTGCAGACATAGCAAATCTTATGGCATTTTATGAGGTAATCAATGCTTTATATATGTGTTTATAATGGGATTTTATAGTGATATAGACTTTGGCTTCCAGAATCTAAGAGTTTCCTCTAAGGAAATACAAGCTATTCTAACTTAGTTTTCAATGTAATAAAACTATAACAATAAAAAATAGTGTTTACTAACTAGGTGTAAAACATAAATCCTTAAGTCTTGAAATCAAGCCAAAGGCGTATTACATGGCAATGGCTAAAGTAAACGTTCAACAAATGTAACAGATTTGGATTAAAGTTTCAACTTGTGTCACTCCTCGCAATGACACATTAATGAAGTGGAGAATCATTGCCACCTAGCCTCGTCATTAGCCTCGTTGGTGACCTCTATTAGAACTTCTACCAACATCCTAACCCAAGGTTGCCTACAGGTTGGATAACTCACATAGATTCGTTGATCTTGAGGAATCTTCACTATGATGTGCTCCTCAAATGCTTGTAGTCGCCGCTGCAATACTAACCTCCACTTCACATGCTCTAAGGTTGTTACATGAGGCATCCTTCCAAGAAACTTTTTTTTTATTCCACTCCTTTCACTCTTATATACATGCTATACCTGGAAAATGGTCATTTGCCCTCTCGTCAACCTCTGGCACCAAGGGACACACCCCCTTTCCAACTGAATATTCCCTTATTCCCCCACTATAACCAAAAAAGAAGGAAAAACTCCTAACTTCAACCAAATCTTATTCTTAAGTTAGCTCTAGCCTTGACAACTTGAAAAATAGCAAGTAGGAGAGGAACTTCTAAATAAGCACTTGAGGAAAGAGCATAAAATGATCAATAAAAGTCTTTAGAAAGGAATAAAAAAATGATTAACACGTGGCAAGTGTTATGAGATGAGGAAGTGTCAAGACTCAGATTAAAACCAAATCTAAGATCAAGTTTGAAACTGAGTTCTATATATCAAAGGGTAAAAGCCCAAAGTGATTGTCTCCTAAACCTTGGAGGGTTTGGTAAGTCTTTATAGGATAATAGGTAGAGGACTTCAAAAGAATTAATATGACTAAGGAAAGTTATACCCATATGGTGGTATAAATAATCAAAGAGAATGATTTGAGAAATGATCCATAAAAGTTCAAATAGGGGCCTATGAATAATAATGCACTCCCTTTTCCAATTAGTTAAGGGTCTTGGGATATTTGGGGTACATAAGTTTCTATATGTAAGTCCAAGATATAATATTTTATTTTTTAATAAAAAATTAATTCTTGTATTACAAAAATAAAGGTAAATTATATTTAAGAGGTTTTGTGCCAATAGTCTAAATACTTTAAATTCATATACTTTATTTTGAAGTAGTTTATATTTATGGCCAATATTTGGTGTGGATCTAAGTGAATATATAAATACTTATGGTCCAGATTGAAATTAATCTAACAAGTACCAAAATCCCAATATGTTAATATTAGTATTTGGCATTGTAGCCATACACTTGGACCTCACATCATCTCCTCCTCTAGGAATGATGAAAGACCATCAAGATTTTTTTATAGATGGGCCAGGATTTTGAGGAACATCACAACGAGGCATTGATGAATTTGTAGGTAGTGGTAGAGTATTATGAGCTTGGCACAAATATAACCACAAACATACCAGAAAACATCACATTGTATCTTCGGCCAATAAAAAGATTTATACAACTTCTCTATCACATGACAATGTCTTATATACCCATATAAAATAGGAGAATCATAGTAAGCATGGAGGAAGCATAGAATAAAAATTGAAAGCACCACTAATCATAAATGATCATTAGGATTTGTCCTCACAAAATAAAGAAGATTATTTTTAAGCCGATATTAAGAATGTAAATGCCAAAATGACAAGTCATTAATAAGTAATATAGGATTCTTAAATCTATTGCAAAGCCTTTAAATCCATGGCTCAATCTTTTAAGCTTCGCAAACTTCATCAAGAGAAGGTAAATTTTGTTGTACACTTTATGGATACTGACATCAAGTGCAACAACTGCCGATGACATAGAATCCTCATCAAAAAAATCCATAGATGCTGGAATAACAAATTCATAAAAAACATAAGAAGAAAGTGAAGAAGGAAGAAGAGTTTGAAAAAGGGCATTAGCATCAGCCATAAAACTCCTTGAGTAATAAACAACATTAAAATTATATATTTGAAGCTTCAAAGCCCATTGAGCAGTACGACAAACTAAATTCTTCTATTTCAATAATGAAGTAACTACAACATAATCACCTTTTAGTAATGTTCGAGAACTATATAGATATGTATGAAGTTTCTCAAAACCCCAAACTATTGCTAAACACTCCTTTTTTATCATGGAGAATTTCACCTCCATAAGTTTTAATGTACAACTGATATATGTAATAGGATGGCACACTTAAGCTCTCTTACATTAACACACCTCCAAGACTGATATTAAAAGTATCCATATGTAAAATAAAAAGTTGAGTATAGTTAGGATACACCAAAATTGAAGGAGTCGTCAAAAGCTCTTTGAGATTCGTAAACACCGCTCACAGTTTGCAAACCAGATGAAGGATGATGTTGATGACTTCAGTAACACTCACAACGGTGTAGTGTGATCAGAAAGATGATCAACAAAACGATTAAGATACTGCACTTTCTCTATAAAACACTGCACATCATTTACACACTTTAGAGTAGGGAATTTTAGAATAGCCACAAGTTTGTCAAAATCAACTTGCAAACCCTCACAAGAAATACGGTACCCAAGATAACTTGTGTCTTTGGACCTAAACACGCACTTAGACTACTTCAGCTTTAAACCCACTTCCCGTATCCGATCCAACACGTTATGAACATCATGAACGTGTTCTTCCCACGTCCCTCAAAGTAGATTAAAACATTATTGATGAAGTCAGTAGTCATTTATAGCATATTGCAAAGAACCTCCTCCATTATGCGATGGAAAGTTACTAAGGTATTGTTCAAACCAAATAGCATTACCAAGAACTCATATAAACAAAATAGTGTACACAAAATAGTTTTAGAAATATCTTCTTTGGCTATTGATACTTGCCAATATCTAACAACTTCTCCCTAGACAATCTAAAATATCAATAGTGTGAGGAAGAGGGTACACATCTGGGATTGTCATTTTATTTAATGGACGATAGTCGATGCAAAAACAAATATTCTCATTAAAATTTATCACAAAATAAAGTTCATATGCCCAAGGACTCCATGACTTTCAAATAACACCCTTTTCCAATATCTCTTTGATGTTTGCATATAAAATTTTGATATCTTTGGGTGACTGACGACAAACTAGAATCTTGATTAGACAAGCATCCCCAGTTGATGAAAATATAAGAGGAAGTAATAAAGAGACAAAAGTGATGAAAACAAGGTAGAAGTAGAGGGATAAAGAAGTATAGAAGTGAAAGGAATGGAAGAAATATAAAGAAGTATAAGATCAGGAGGAGAAGCCTTAAAGTCACATTTGGCATGATTGTGCTATAACCATTCCATATCAAGGATGAGGTTAAAAGTTTGACTTAGCACTATTGCCTAAGTTTAAAGACAAGGATGAAAACATAGTCGTGGCCATGATATCCATTGTTGGACATATGATGAAGTTAGTCATATTTATCAGTGTTGTTAGCATTTTCCAGATTGGTGACCTCCATTTTCTTAAGTGGAGAACTTGGCATCAATAACGTCTTGTTGGTGCTACTGTAGTGGAAGATCTGAACAATGAGATGCATCTAGGAAAAGAGGAGTCACACGAATAATGGAAAGACCTTGCGTGAATAAGTCAATGACCCTTTTATCTTTCTTTTTAGAGTATTATTAAGGGTTCATTCGGCACTAGTTCTTTGCATACATATACATACATACATACATACATACATACACATACACATATATACATATATACATACATATACATACATACATATATACATATATACATATATATATATATATATACATATATATACATATATATACACATATATATACATATATATACACATATATATACATATATATATACATATACATATATATATATATATATATATATATATATATATATATATATATATATATATATATATATATATATATATACATACATATATACATATACATACATATATACATATATACATGTATATATATATATATATATGTATATATATATATATATATGTATGTATGTATATATGTATATATGTATGTATATATGTATATATGTATATATGTATACTTGTTTATATATATATACATAAACCCTAAACCCTAAACCCTTACAAACCATATATATAAGGTTTGTAAATATATGTATGTATATATATGTATCACACTGACTAAGTAATACATTAATTTTAGTACTATACCATATGGACCATTCATTTGGGACTAAATTTAGTTCATCCATTTTTGTATATAACCAAAAGTTTAAACTCCAATTAATATATTTATTCTTATATCCACATTAGTAGAGTTGAGGGGCATTGTAATTTGTCCCTGAAAGGCAAAGTTTTTTGGTAGTGCTTTGCTCTAGTGTTCAACCCCCCAGCACCAAAAGTTTGATCCAATAGAGCAACATTAACCACCTCAAATGACATACTTTTTGATTGATGATAGCATGGCATGGTAGAAGAAGAGAATGTGATGAAGATTAGAAGAAAGAGTAGATTTAAGCACAACAATAGCTAAAATTCTAGATTTTGTAAAAAATTAATATAAATCTAGATCTAAAAGAGAATGAAGGAATAAGAACAAAAAGCTTAATCTTTGATCATGTTGGTTGTGTGCTTATCCTTGATGTATTACTGTCTCCAACTTTTGTGGGATGTGATTACACAGCTTGTTTTGTTCTTGGTGTTTTGCTATCTCTTGTTGATGTGGAGCATGATTATGATATCAATTGAAAAGTTATAGATGATACAATTTAGTTTTTGGAGAATGTTCAAGGATTGAGTTTATGGGAAGATAATGTGTATGAGGTTAAATGGATTCCAGATTGTTTTGACAAGCTTGATTATTATAGAAATAGTTGTGGAGATGAAATGAAGATTTTACAGGGTAAGTGTCAAACCTTTAATCTAATCCTTTCTCTTTACCTTTTGCTTTCTCCTAACCTTCTTATTTCTCAATTTGACCTTCTCATGTTTTTAATATTTTTTCCTCATTTGCAGTGTTTTCTTCTTCTGACATGTCAATCATTTGTGACTCTTATGATTCTCAATTTCAATCAAGTATTGAGTTAAGTGTTTTATGTCCTCTTCATACTAATCTGGATGTTGTGTATGTGCATGAATTTGAGAATTTTACTTTTGTTTCATTAGCAAAGTCTTTAATCAATTTTGGTGTTGAGTATTCCCCTATTCCAAAAGTTAAATCACTTTAGCCAGAGTTTCAATTTGAGTGCATGTCCTTAATTATAAGTGTTATTAAGAGCCTTTGTTTTACCATTGTTATTGAGGAGTTTATATATTCCCTTAAAAGTATAAATGTTATTATTAATTTTCCCATCTCAAGTGTTGAGTTGTGTGTTAAGAAGGTTGAGTAGTGTGAATCTTTTACTTATATTGTGGTGGCCAAAGTATTTTTCCAAGCTTTAAGAACATATCTTTTTTTTATTTTCTTATTTATGCATTGCCAATTACTGTAAATTCCTCTTTTGATGCTTCTTTATCCACTTTTTATGTATGTATATGTATGTATATGTATGTATATGTATATGTATGTATATGTATATGTATGTATATGTATATATGTATGTATATATATATGTATATGTATATATATGTATGTATATATGTATGTATATATATATGTATATATATATATATGTATGTATATATATATATATGTATGTATATATATATATATATATGTATATATATATATGTATGTATGTATGTATGTATGTATGTATGTATGTATATATATATATATATATATGCATTGAAAAAAATTTATATTGAAAAGATGATTTTGTGAATCACACAACAATTCAAGCACATGTTTGTTTTAATTTCATATATCTTGCAAGCTTATACATTTTTTTTATTAGGCCACCCACTCTAGATATGCCTCCTCTTGGGAGGTGTACCTCCCCCAAAACTTGCAATCACAAATTGTTTGTTATATATTATACATGTAAATGATAGATTAATTATATAAATCTTATACAATCTAGTTAGACATATTTATTGTATAATTATTTATGTTATTGTGTAGCATATTCACAAAGGAAAATTACTTGGTCCTTAGGTTTGAATAATACTAGGCTAGGTGACCTCCTAGGAAGTCCAAATCGAGGATCTTACATTTGGTATTAAAGGAGTTTCGAGTTTGATTCTATTGGTTGGCAAAGGGAATTATACCATATGTTAAAATTTACATTTTTCAAGTTCAGTTTGCTTTGGCTAGGCTCAACCTAAGGGGTAGGGTGTCCCAAGAGCCCTGCTCTCTCTTTCGTTCACGAGGGCATAAACTTTGGTTTTCACTCTTTATTGTATGGTGATTTACTATAGGATAACCACAAAGTAGAATTTAAACCTTTCATATGCCATATGTTATATACCATATGCCACATGCCATATATTTAAAGGACAGTAGAGTGAAACATAAGTTTCATGGCCTTAGGCCACTGAATGAAAGAATAGAGCTAAACTCCTAAACATGGAGCTAAAGAGCGACGAAATTAGAGCATAGAGCAACTCCTAAGCATACAGCCCAAGGAGTGAAGGGACAAAGGCATGAAGTGACTTAAAATAATCCTAGAGTATTTAGCATTTCAGTGCTAGGACTAACACATAAAATAGGAGCGAAATGGAGTGTAGCACTATTTGAACATATTAATGGCCTAACATGACAATATAGATACTCCATTAACTAGCATGGTGTGGAACATAGGCTTAAGCCCAAACCAAACACAGAACAAAAATAAACATGCAAATAGGAACTATATTATGTTTTAGGTTGGTCAGCCATACCCATGAATAGGATTGATTTGTAACAGTAAAAGATTAATTATTAGGAAAATGTATTTAAAACCATATATATTTGCAAAATATATTGTAAATTCAAATATATAAAAATCTATATATAGGTTCATAACAGGACAAAAAATTATTAAACTACATTTATAGCATGACCCAATTTAAAAAAACATTTCCAAAACCATAAAAGTGGCATATAGATTTTTCTTAGTGACAGCCACATAGTTTTGCAACTAGTGATCCATATTGACAAGCTAGCTGTGTTCTACAACCTCAGCGAGAAGCTCTCCTCATGTCTCATGCTGGCAAACGCCTCCACAGCCTTGGCCTCGTCTCTTGCCTCGATGTACCCCATAACACCATGCTGTGGAAAGGCAAACAAACGTGCATGTATGTGTTGCACTTGACTTTGTGGCCTGTGAGTGAACGGTCTTGCCTTTGTCCAGAGTAAAAACTTTCACGAGCTTCCCGTCAACCTGTCTCGCTTCTTCCTTAGCAGCCAGGCCGATGGCAGCTTTGGCCACCACAACGAAAGTTAGCATGTCTGGCTCA